>NW_028261385.1:134052110-134202610 GCF_051295495.1 Thamnophis sirtalis | reverse complement strand
GTTATGTCGTGCCACGGAAAATGAACACAGGAAATGGGTATGAATAAATGGGGACAATAGGAAAGGGATGGTAAGCAGGCTGATGCACTTATGCACACCCCCTTACAGACCTCTTAGGAAAGGGGTGAGGTCCACGCTAGATATTTATGGGGGTTTGAGGATGTAATAACGGAGAGCATTCCAAGTATTGATGAACTCTGTTGCTGAAGTCGTATTTTCTGCAATCAGATCTGGAGTGGTTTACCTTGACTTTGTATATATTGTTTACCTTGAGTTTGTAACTATTGTTTGCTCATGTATTATTGTGGTTGAAGCTGAAGTAGTCAGTGTTCTGTCAGAAGCATTAGGCTTCTACTCAACTGGAGAGGGAAAACAAAGCTGATATCCAGTGAAATAAATTATCTTCCTTTGCTACTCAAACTTTCCCATTTTCCGGATCTCCCTTTTGTCAACCAAACACATTTCTTCTCCCTCCAGGATCTTCTTCTCCTCCGCTTTCCTTGTGTTCGAGACTCAGAACTAAACCTTGCCAGTTTCTCAGCTGGCCCCCTGCAGCTGTTCCTTTTAATAGCACATTGCTGTGTAAAATTTTAGCAAGTGATATTCCCTTCAGTGGCAAGCATCCTCGGCTGCTGTCTGAACATCAAACTGCTGATAAAGGGACAAGAGTAGACTAGGCCTTCTCCCCCCGCCTCCCATTGTTTGGCAGTCCTCCCGAGAATTGCTCTTTTTCACTTTCCTGAAAGTGAAACCAGCATTGATCTAATAATACAGTCCTCGCTAGGCACTTCATGCCTTCCAGCAATTTCCAGGTAGACATCATGGGAGACTCAGTATAATGCTCTATGACATCACCTCCCTGTAGAGATGGGTGGTGAGGGAGGGGAGGGAAGGGGAGCAGGTTGGCCCTAAAGGAATAACAGCGAGCATCAAACACAGGGATGCCTTCCTCTGCTTAGGTACTGGGTGAGAAAACATTTTTGCAGGAGAAACAAAAGAGAATTGTAGGAAGGACTCTCCTGGAATAAAGGTTCAGGTGTGAGAACCAGAGTTATATTAATTGTGACTTTCAGGTGTGAGAGCCGTACTATGTACCATGCCAAAGTTATATTAATTATAGATACCTTTTCATAAAAGGTAATTGAATTGTATCCAAAGTAGTTTTCATTCTATTTTTTAGAACACTGTTACCTTCCCACCAAAGTGGTACCTATTTAACTGGATTTGCATGCTTTCGAAACTGCTAGTTGGGCAGGAGTTCGAGCAAGTGATGGGAGCTCACTCCATTGCAGGGCACTCAGGATTTGAACCTGGGCCATCTGCTTTCCAGCTGACAAACTCAGGGTCTTTAACCCCTAAGCCTTCAACTGTACCCTAGAGTCAGATACAACAGGATGGGGAAAATGTTTACCTTTAACTTTTACTTACTTTTCAGACTGTGTTCCCAGTATATAACTTTAGGCCAAAAAAGAATTGCACACCCCTGTATTGCAGAGTTCAAGGGCCAACCTTGGCATGAATTATGCCCCCAATATCTCTCACCAGGACTGTTACGGCCCCAATTATACTTTTCTGAAGTGCAGGTCAAAAACGATCAGCTCGATTGTTGGGACATGGTATCTGAACGTCCAGTCCATAGAGTGTTCATTCTTGCAGTTCAGTAAAAATACTCATTGCTCTTGCTCCATTAAGAAACCAACTCCGTGTTGTTGGTTGGATAGCCCCGCCTCAGAACAAACTTCTCTGACTAGAGTGACACAAGAAACGGACCAATAAGCAGGCAGAGAATCTCTCAGAGCAAATGTGGAATGGAACATGGAACACACCATGTGAGGCATTTCTTTTAATTTCCAACATGTCAACAGATTTGAGGAAAACATTTTTCAGTAAGCACAGCTGCTATCAATTTGGGTAATGATAGTCCATCTCCATTTTTTTTTTGTTTTCGTATATGTTTATGCAAACAAAGCAAGCAAATTCTCTCACAGAACAAAGATGGTATAATTTTAATTCACAAGCTACTTATATTCAACACATAGTCAGAATAAACACACACACACACATGTGTATGGTTTTATATATGATTGATATGTGATTAAATTTTACAGCTTGAAAATCAATGATGGCCAATGAAAGAATATTAATATCCCTGCTGAAAAAGTGGTATCTTGACTATGACTATTGTAGCTATAACTTCACTGGCTAATATCATTTGTATATTCCTAGGGTTTTGGGGTTTTTTAGTTTTGCCCTAATAGTGAAACTGCTCCAGGTTGAAATTACTGTTGGATAATGTTGAAATGGATGAGAAAGACTTTGTTAATGCTGGTGCAGCTAAGGAGCATAAAGGTTGTCTCCTTCATGGCCTGAAGATGAGATTAAGGCATCACAAAACATGGCACGGAAAAAAAAGTTATTCCTAGAACATGTTTTTACAGGGATTAGCTTAAAATGGGTATCTATCTATCTATCTATCTATCTATCTATCTATCTATCTATCTATCTATCTATCTATCATCTTTGTTTGTTGTCTTTCTTCTTGGATCTCAAACATAAAACAAGTAGCCAGTATTTTAATCTGTGCTATGCAGTTCAAAAGTCCCATGTTATTCCTTTTCTAGGAGGATTTTGCTTATTTAATAGCAATAGCAATAGCAGTTAGACTTATATACCGCTTCATAGGGCTTTCAGCCCTCTCTAAGCGGTTTACAGAGTCAGCATATCGCCCCCAACAACAATCCGGGTCCTCATTTCACCCACCTCGGAAGGATGGAAGGCTGAGTCAACCCTGAGCCGGTGAGATTTGAACAGCCGAACTGCAGAACTGCAGTCAGCTGAAGTAGCCTGCAGTGCTGCATTTTAACCACTGCGCCACCTCGGCTCCTTAGGTCATCTCTCTGCAAAAACATAGGAAAGTATAAAAAGGGAGCGTAACAATTATTGCCAGAACAAATTTATCAATGAGAACCCCCCTTAATTCTCCAGAAAAATATGGCCCTACTAGTAAAAACCACTGTGTATGATATCACTTTGATGCTGAAGAGCAATCTCACTGTTAATAACTGGATGTTAGTGGACACTGTACATGTTAGGACTATCCCCTAAATAAGGAAATGGATAGTCATTACAGAGTGCGCATATTACAGCCACATTTTTTTCTGACTTTCATGCAGAATGCCCTTGTTAAAACAAATAATTGGCACACTGTTCCCAGGATGTTTCATTCTCCATTTTGATGTGACTACAATGCCTCTGGAAACTAAATATAGTAACGGACATGTGAAGCTCCAAAGATTGGCCAATAAAAATAGCTAGAGCTGTTGAAACAGCAAGACTAAATAACAGATTGCTTTTACAGGAAGAGAAGCAGTGAGCAGGAATACGCAGAGCCAAGTTATAGCTGTGAACTGATTCACAGCCTTTTACTCTCATACTTGTTACTCTTTGTGCCCGTATTAAAGCCTTGGTTTTTAACAAAGTCACTACCTGGTTGTTTCTCTGTGGAGCCCTGTTATAGCACAGCAAACCTCCTTAAAGGGAATTGAAGAAATATAGGATGAGCCAAGTGTCCTATCTCAAACGCAACGCTAACTATATTGCCAAGGATTGGCATCCCTGGTCAACTTCATATTTCTATTTTTTTTTTTCAGAGGTGGAAACGAAAGGGATTGAGACACTTTTTTTAAAAAAAATGACCATAAAATATGAAAGTGTACACATTTTTCTCATGTGCTTATTCACACACGTGGGAAAGCAATTTCCAAAACTTTCCTAAGGGGCTACTTTAAACTGTCTGCATTACTCTATAAATTGTTTAAACCAGCAATCAGAATTGCAAAGACATTTGATAATTATAATTTAGGGAAACCATTATACCAAATGACATTTGATCCTAAATGTAAATATCACATGCTACAATTAAGAATTTAATCTAAACTAAGGAGGAGTTGACATGAATAGTATTCTGCTTCCATTCCAAAATCTGTTTTAAAAAATTCCATTCCTGTTTCAGATCCATTTGTCTTCACACCTATTTCATTTCAATCTAAGATTACATAAGAGTGTTTAAATATGCTAGCAACATAATATTATACTGTCCACTCAGCTATAAGTTCCACTGAATTCATTTACTTCTAGTCCCCAAAGTGTAGGTTTTCAATTTAAAGCAACAATTACTTTACTCTATCAATTGCATTTCTCTTCCAATTGTTGCATTTTAAAAAAAATCCTGAAATTGAAATCACTAAAATGCTTTCTTATCTCTTGACAATATGTCCGTGCCGACTTCAGGAAATTTAGAAATATCGTTTAGGACCCTGATGCTCTCTCAACATGCTTCATTTTATTCAGAATTAAAGGATTAGAAAGTTGTTGGTCTGCATGTTCTGTCACAAGAGGGATCCTATATCTACTTATCACACACAATCTAAAGCACAGTATTCCATAAGCAGAGCATTGTTTTCTAATTATGGCCCTATTCAGAAGTTCTCAAAAGTATACATGTAAGGACTAGTCTTTGCTTTTCTCTGCTCTGATGTCCTTTCCATGCTGAAAGGAAGGCTTGAGGATACCCAGGGTATCACATACTTTCCCTACTGGTTCGCAAATATGAGTGCATATGCACATGCTCACTACGCTCACTTGCTCTACCACCGCACATATGCACAGCCTTCTGTATATGCGCTTTTGGTGGAAAAAGAGCCTAAATGGGATGCCTTAGAGTCGGGCCAGGTGGGCGGGGCCACTCTCTATTTTTGCTATCGATTCGGGGAATATGTCCCAAGTGGTAGAATATCACCTTTAAGTCATGTTTTGATAGAAGCAATTGTAATCCTCTCCTTAGTTAGGTTGTGAGTTGAAGCAGAGATTCCAAGCTACATTTACCCTTGAAGAGTATTCGGCGACTTCAGCTGGTCCAGAATGCAGCCGCGCGAGCGATCGTGGGTGCACCTCGTTTCACCCACGTAACACCTATCCTCCGCGAGCTGCACTGGCTGCCTGTTGATCTCCGGGTGCGCTTCAAGGTGCTAGTTGTCACCTACAAAGCCCTTCATGGTATTGGATCTGGGTACTTGAGAGACTGCCTACTGCCAATTACCTCCACTAGGCCAATAAGATCCCATAGATTAGGCCTCCTCCGAATTCCATCAGCCGGTCAATGTCGACTGGCAACTACCCAGAGGAGAGCCTTCTCGGTGGCTGCTCCGACCCTCTGGAACGAACTCCCCGTGGAGATTCGAACCCTCACCACCCTCCAGACCTTCCGCGTAGCCCTTAAAACCTGGCTGTCCCGACAGGCCTGGGGCTAAAGACTTCAACCCCACCCGAATAGTATGACTGTTGCATTTTTTAACGATGTATTGGTTTCATGTATGTAGCGTATTTTGTCCTTCCCTCCCCCCGAATTGTGAGCCGCCCTGAGTCCCCTCAGGGAAAAGGGCGGCATACAAATAAAGTAAAGTAAATGAAATGAAATTTAACCAAATTCAGTTAAATGTGTGTTTTTTTCTTCAAGCCATGTTACTCCGTGTATTCAGAGACGAGCAGAGGGAGCAGATTTAGTAGGTGTGCAGATATTCCATGGATCCACTTCCATAGTATCTGAGTCGTCTTTTGCATCTTGGATATATTCTCCTCCATGATTATTCAGGTCATGTGCATTGTTAAGTGGCAACCGAAATTGGATATTTGAGAAGCTTGAAGAAATGAGCACAACTTTCAGGATCTGCAGAAAAGAGAATGGAACACGCCAATAACTAATCTTCAGACTGATAACTTTTCCAGAATTAGGTGAAAAGGGACATGTTAGGTTCCAGAAATCAATGAGTCTATCCCAGTATTTAAAATGCTATTTACTAAGGAAGGCAATTGAGAGAACCACTAGTTCCAGTTCTGATTGGATTGTCATTTATAAAATGGCCTTCTGAACAGAATATCATTGGGTGTCTCTCATCATAGATTTTGCTTCAGGCGCTCAGCCTGCACATGAAGAAAGTTATAGGAAGCCAAACTTGTACACCTTTTGTCATCCCCTCTTTTCACATGGAACTCTTTGAATACACAAAGATGGCTTAGGAGACCATTTGACTGTGATATTGAAATGCCGTAGAGATATGGGATTTCTTCTTGATTACTTGAATGATCTTTCATTTTAAAAAGTTGAGAATTTTTACTTTGCTTGACAGTTTTAATTAAAAGCCGGTAAGAGTTCTCAATAAGTAATTAGTTGGAGGTCTCAGGAGAACTGAGTGGTCAAAATTTGAAGGATAAATGTGAAAGTTCCTTCCTGGTTTTCCCCTAGCTATCTCTTCATTTTCTTCCTGCAGGATCTATACCTCTAATCAAATGGACCTTCTGAACCAGTCTTCCTGCAACTTTATTGTGCAGATCTGGATAAGGGAGGATTCTCTTCGGAGTGCAGAGAACTAAGCCTTCCTTTGCTAGCAGATTGCTCTTAATGTTGAGAAGATTTAAAATTTAAATGGGAAATTAAATCGTTTGTGTATCCAAATTTCCTGAAAGTATTCCCCTCCCCAACTTTCCTGTATTTATATATGTGAGGACTTATCCTCCTGTTTTAGATATATGTATTTCCAAATAGAAGAAAATGTCTGTAAATCCACTGAAGAAGAAGAATTGGGAACTGAAGAGGAATATAATTCTGAGCTTTCTTGCTTCAGTGTTTGGTTCTGCCTTTGCTTCTATAAGATCACTTTGCATGGTCAGCTGAGTCCATTCTATGGATCAGTATTACCTCACAGGAAGTTTTGATGTGTTGGCTTCATAAAATGGCATGGCTTGGGAACGCGCTGGCGGAAACTTCGGAATGCTGCTCCTGGTCAGACCTGATAAGCTTGGACTACAAAAACCAGTATCTCATTCAAGATAAGCTGCTTCATAAAACATGGTTACGACATACAGCACTATCCTTAACCTTGGAAGACCCATTAATATAGATCTCATTTCACCCTAACCATTCTTTATGTCAGCAATAAGGAATATTATAGCTATTGAAATCTTGTGGGTTCATCTTTTATGATCGGCTATACTCCCAGCCTAGGTTGACTTTTTTTCTTTAAGATACATTTAATTAATAATAATAATAATATATCTACTGTCACAAGAAGCAGCCACGGCCTTTATTTAGAAGTATGCCCATTTAATCAGAATAAAGGCAGGGATAGGCTGCTGCGGCTCCACATGGGTTTGGGTGATCTTCTAGCTAAGGATCTTCCCAGTTTGATGAACCCACAAAGTCCACGCCTGGCTGGCCCCGCCCACCCCTCCCACCCCACCCCGCCACTTGCAGGAGTCTACCTGCGGCCCGTTTTGGATGCCAGGTAAGTGCAGGACCCATGTGGAGGCTCAGGGAGGGCAAAAAATGGGCCTCCTGGAAGTTCCAGAAGTCTGGAAATGGGCTCGTTTCTGACCTCCATAGATTGTGGAAGCTGTTTTCGCCCTCCCGGAGGCTCAAGCAAAGACTTCAGAGCCCGGGGAGGGCAAAAACGCATCCACACACCTGCCATGGTGCAGGATGCTGACTGGCCACGCCCACCATGCCACGCCCATCCAGCAACTGTGCAGAGAACCCATTTTTAACATTTTTGAAGCCCACCCTGGATGAAGGCAAATATAAAAGTGGGTCTTTGTCAGCTCCACCAGATAGATCAGATCAAGAATCAACTCCATCACAGGGATAAACTATTTTTCCAGAGTGCTATAACAACAGGATCTTGTAAATCTGATTCTGCTACTTCTTCCCTTTCTTATACTCTTGTGAATTAGGGTGAAGGTTTCTCTAAGACACTTACACATATTGTCTGTTTCTTTTCAACTTAGGCTGTTTTTCTTCTTGTCACTTTGGTAGGGGATCAGGCCTATTTCTGGTGAAGTCATTTTTCCTGCATTTTACAGATATAGAGAGAACTTACAAGGCTGGAATTTCTCATTTTGGTATTTTATAAACAGTCCCTCTCTCCCTCACAGCCATTTTGTAAATGGACGAGATCCTTACAAGGCAATTATTTTGCTAACTATAATTCCAAGACGTTCTCATAGTTGTCAGTTTACCAACCACTTGAAAAAAAAGTTTTCTTACAGGAGAGATAACCTATAACCCTCTAATTGTGGCTAAAAGAAAGCTTCTTATGTCCTCCAGAGGTAAAGGTAATTGCAGCAAAGATTTTCAGAAAAACATATTTTCTGGAGAATTGATATTCTCTGCTTTAAAGGGTTTTCAAATAACCCTGCGGCCAAAAAGAAGCAAAAGGACAAAGACAAACTATGATTTACAATTTTTGGCCTATTTCTTGACTATATAAATTTTTCCCCCTAAATGTTTCATTGTGTGTTTGGCACCTATTTGGTGCCTTCTAAGTAAAAGCTTAGAAGGCACCAATCATATAATTGTCATCTTTTCTTCCATCTTATTACTCTAGTTTAGGCCTACCACACAAAATAGCAGTTTCCACATACAGTTGCAAGAAAAAGTATGTGAACCCCTTGGGATTACATGGAGTTTTGCATGAATTGGTCATAAAATGTGCTCTGAACTTCATCTAAGTCACAACAATAGACAAACACAGTCTGCTGAAAATAATACTACAGAAACATTATATGTTGCCATGGTTTAATTGCACATAACATGTAAACATTCGCAGTGCAGGGAGGAAAAAGTATGTGAGCCCCTAGGCTAATGACGTCTCCAAGAGCTAATTGGAGCCAGGAGTGAGTCAACCTTGACTCCAATCAGTGTGATGATATTGGATGTGTTGCTGACAGCTGTTCTGCCCTTTAAAAACACACACCTGTTGTGGGTTTACTGGTTTCAAGAAGCACTGTCTGATGTGAACTATGCCTCGCAGAAAAGAGCTCTCAGAAGATCTACGATCAAGAATTGTTGACTTGCATGAAGCTGGAAAGGGTTACAAAAGTATCTCCAAAAGCCTTGATGTTCATGTGTCCATGGTAAGACAAATGGAGAAAGTTTAGCACTCTTGCTACTCTCCCTAGGTGTGGTCGTCCTGTAAAAATGACTGCAAGAGCACAGTGCAGAATGCTTCATGAGGTAAAGAAGAATCCTAGAGTGTCAGCTAAAGACCTATAGAAATCTCTGGCACATGCTAACATTTTTGTTGACACATCTACAATAAGGAAAACATTAAACAAGAATGGAGTACATGGGAGGACAACACGGAGGAAGCCATTGCTGTCCCCAAAAAAATATTGCAGCACGTTTGAAGTTTGCAAAAGAGCACCTGGATGTTCCATAGCACTACTGGCAAAATATATTGTGGACAGATGAAACCAAAACTGAGTTGTTTGGGAAAAACACACAATACTATGTGTGGAGAAAAAAAGGCACAGCACACCAACATCAAAACCTCATCCCCACTGTAAAACATGGCAGAGGGAGCATCATGTTTTGGGGCTGCTTTGCTGCCTCAGGGCCTGGACGGATTGTTGTCATTGATGGGAAAATGAATTCCAGAGTTTATCAAGACATTTTGCAGGAAAACGTACGACCATCTGTCTGCCAACTGAAGCTCCACAGGGGATGGGAGATGCAACAGAGCAATGACCCAAAGCATACAAGTAAGTCAACGCAAAAATGGCTTCAACAGCATAGAATACGTCCTCTGGAGTGGCCCAGTCAGAGTCCTGACCTCAACCCGATTGAAATGCTGTGGTATGATCTTAAGAGAGCGATTCATACCAGACATCCCAAGAATATTGCTACACTGAAACAGTTTTGTGAAGAGGAGTGGTCCATAATTACTCCACATCGTTGTGCAGGTCTGATCTGCAACTACAAGAAACATTTGGTTGAGGTTATTGCTGCCAAAGGAGGGTCAACCAGTTATTAAGTCCAAGGGTTCACATACTTTTTCCTCCCTGCACTGTGAATGTTTACATATTATGTGCAATTAAACCATGGCAACATCTAATGTTTGTGTAGTATCATTTTCAGCAGACTGTGTTTTTCTATTGTTGTGACTTAGATGAAGTTCAGAGCACATTTTATGACCAATTCATTCAAAATTCCACATAATCCCAAGGGGTTCACATACTTTTTCTTGCAACTGTAGCTGTACTTATACCATAGTTGTGTCAGTATCTAGGAAGGACTTTCTGGCAACCCCCCCCCCCAAACCAATCCTGTAATTTTGTGTCATATATATCTGGATCTCCATATGTTCATTCAGACATCAAATATCTGGGAAATGAAATCCTGGAACAAAACAATGGGCAGCAAACAGTTAGGCTTCATGTTGCTGCAGCAGATGTGCGAGTCATAAGCAGCCAAACAACCTTGTGTGTTCTTCTCTGACACCGTTTCACAAAGTATAATACTCAGCTAAAAGAGCCACAAGGAACTAATGTGGTTTGCGAAGCAGAAGATGTGCAATGGCACAATCGCCCCCCTCGGTGGGTCCAATTCTGCACACTCCATTTTTTAATTTTGGAGTGCTATTACCTCAGGCTAACTTCGTGGAGTGGAGAAGGTTTGTTCAAAAGAACTCTTCTTCCCTCTTGGCATGCGAGCTGGAAGTTCAAATAGCAATCTTCAGGACTCCTACCAAGTGCATCAGAAGTAGATCAGCGGGCTATTGGAAAATAGACACAGAGGCACAAGAGGTTGCTTAACTTTGTTTTTCTCGGCAAAAGTGGCCACAGAGATTTTTGCTGCCCTGCAAAGTGAAAGAAATAAATGATGTGTGCCAGATTGCCCCAAACCTATACTGAGGATTTGTTTTGAATGGAGAATGAATATATAAAATGTTAGACTAGCAGTTTGGGCTTTTTGTGGTTTTGTTACCTTGACTAGGGAGTTTGACACACCTATCATATATCACTAAACGCAAGGTGGCAAACATCTGGGTTTCCCCTGTGGCAGCTGGGCTGCCAATTGCCTGTGACACATCCCTTGATGCCTATCAAATACCTTGTGCCAACTGTCTTTTTACATTTAAAATAATATATATTTTTTTCCTTTTCTTAAAAAATGGGAAGCTGGTTTGCTGTAAAACAAAGCATCGGCTTCCAACATCAACTTTCCTGGAGGAAAGAAACCACTTATGTTTTCTTAGAAAATGAAAATGTTAACTAGGACCAGCCACTCATAATAACCCTTCACCCATGAGTCGATTCTTCCAAAGTGGTCAGAGGTATGGCAGGTGCAGGGAAGGGTGAAAGACAGTGGTGGATTTCAAATTTTTTTACTACCATGTTTTCCCAAAATTAAGACAGGGTCTTATTTTCTTTTGCCCCCCCCAAAAAAAATAAGCACTTGGCCTTATTTTTGGGGAGGTCTTATTATTTTTGAGGTGCAGGTAGCAGCAAGCGTGGTCACCTCATGACTGCTGCTGCCTTGCAAAAAAAATTTCATGGAGGGCTTATTTTCAGGGGAGGGTTTATTTTATCGCATGCACTCAAAAGCCCGATTGGGCTTATTATCTGGGGAGGTCTTATTTTCGAGGAAAACAGGGTACCAGTTCTTGTGGGTGGGCATGGTATTTACCGGTTCTCCGAACTACTCAAAATTTCCGCTACTGGTTCTCCAGAACTAGTCAGAACCTGCAGAATACCACCTCTGGTTGAAGACTTAAGTATGCCATTTCTTACTTGATATGTTTTATTTAAAAACAGATCTTCTATACATTCAATCTAACCAAAATACATTTAGAGGCATAGTAATATCCCTTAAATGCCATCTAGGTATGGTATGTAATCACTGATATAATTATCTCATATTAAGGTACTCAGAATTGTCTTCACATTCACGATTTAGGAACTCACCCCAAAACATGGTTATTTCACTTTCATTACCAAGCCACAATCTATGTCATTGCCTAACAATGACATTATACTTGTTATGTAAATTCTATGTTTGAAACCTGCTGGGACTATTTGCTTAAGGTTTGGGGTTGGTGATTCACCATATTCAGTAAGATAAGCATCTTGGTCTTCTCCAGTTGGTTTGATAAACTTTTGGGGTATTTCTTCCACCTTTGGAGAAATAGGAAATAGGGAATCCTCAGGGATCTGTCAGAATCCCTTTCCATTAATAATTCCATTAATAGAAGGTGTTCATCTCACATTTAATGGTACTCTGCCCATTTCTCCACATTACAGCCTAGCACTCCCCAATTCCCGGGAGCACCGTATTTTTTGGAGTATAAGATGTATCTTTTTCCCTCAAAAAAAAAAAGAGGGTGAAAATCTGGGTGCATCTTACACACTAACTACAGCATTTTTGGCCTCTTGAAACCCCACCCCTTCACCAAAATGGCCATGCATAGCCTTTAGGAGGCTTCCAGAGTGCTCCTGGGGGCAGGGCAGGGCAGAAATGAACAAAATATGGGCTGCCTTTTACTCAATTCCCACCCCCCCGCCCCCAGGATCGCTCTATAAGCCTCCTAAAGGCTATACATGCCCTTTTGTGACAAAAAATGGGCCCATTTTTGCAAAAAATTGGTCATTTGTTGCTTGTTTTTGCCCACCCCCACCTCCCAGGAGTACTCTACAAGCCCTTGGATATTCATGCCCTTTTTTTTGACAAAAAACAGGTCCGTTTTTGTGTAAAACAGTCTGTTTTCGGGAAGTCTGCAGAGTGCAAAAACTTTTTTTAAAATTTGCCTCTTCAAAATCTTGGTGCGTCTTACACTCCGGTCATCTTATACTCCGAAAAATATGGTACATATATTCTTAAATAGAACCCTTTGGAAAGATGGGATTTATTATCTAGTTAGCCTTCATCTTCAGTATTTGATATTCAATTGTCTGAATCATTTAGATTTTATTTACTTACTGCTTTACTTACTTCATACACAATAAATTGTATTCTGCCCAATCACATGACTCAGTAATTTGCATCAATAATATTTTATTATCCACAGTTATTATTATTAACATCCTTTTGTCTGCTATTTCTTTGTTCCTACTCTGTTTTTATAACCTTTTAAAATGTTTTCAATGAATACCTAAAACCATTATCATGATTAATTATTATTTAGGATGCCCAGAGTTGCTTGCTTGGTGACATGACATCTATATAAATTGGATAAGTAAATAAATAATTATCAAAACTCATAAACAGAAACATAGGTGACCAGAGGAACCAAAGGGAGGCAAATATCAAAAAGAGTGCCATAATGTGTACGTCTTGTGATGTCACATGTACACACACATGTATTTAAGGACTTAAGTCAACTGCAGAGTTCCAAATACCATGTACAATCAAATCAGAATCAAAGGCAAAACTATGCTTAAAGTTCCAATTTAATAAAGCAGGCATGTTGGCACATAGCTGTGGGGATCCCAACTCTGGAAGTTACATCAGAATCCCACCCAGTTAAAAATTCATGATCTTGTCCCCACACCCACAGTCCATCACATGGTCCAATCTTCTCCTTCCATGCTGGCATCCATGCCCAGATTCTTCCGGTCAGGTGTGAAAGTGCGGAGACAAAGGATGACCTTGGCTTCTAGCAAAGAATGAAAAACAATACATTCCAAAATCCTACTCCTTCTAATCCCCCCTCCCATTGACTATACTTAAAGAAACAGCATGATGAAATAAGAGAAAGTGTGGCAGGCCAAAATTCTAAAAGGAATATAAATCCTGACATCAACATTGCAAAGTTGTGATAGGGATTTTGTTGCAGCGGTTCTGATGAAATGATTGGATTGTGCAGCTTCCACTGAACAAACTTTAACACAGAATGTAAAATCAGATCTAAATGGTCTGAAGAAAAGCGGGTAGGTTGGACAAAGCTATTGTTATGTATTGAATGTATATAGTTGTGTTAACTGTGCTAAAATGAAACTAGCCTTTAGAGGATCCCAATTGTTTTGGAAGGGAAATTAGCACATTTATATTTGGGTGGGTTTTTTCTAGCTCTATGATTGGTTAAGGCCCTGTGGGTTTATAATATAAATCACAGGCATTTGCCTACAGTTCTTCAGTTCCAATTTTGAGTCAATAAATACTGTTGTAGCAATGCTGGTCTGGTTCTTGCCTCCTGAAGCCCACTATACAACAGTTATTCACAACAGTTATTCTCAACCCTTCTCCCTTCTAATGGAGTTTTAAGATTCCTATTACTGGGCCTATAACAATCTAGGACTGGCCTGAAGAAAAATCAGGGAGACTGCCTAGTTTTTTAGTGAGCCAGAAAAGGGGCCTGAATAGTGCATAAATAAAATTGTAATTTAAATCTCACCACAAAATGATTTCCAAAGGTCAATGTGTTCCTTTATATGGCTTCCAAATTATTGGCCTGGAAGTAGTAAGCAGCAGGCCATTCAGAATGAATAGATTTGCTATTATTTAAGAATAATGACGGTGCATAATTTGTATGTTTATTGCACTATAGAAACATTTCCCAGATAACAGTTACTTAATTAAAATGACTGTGAAGTGGGTGTTACACTATCCCGGACTCTGCTTTGTTTGATAACAGGCCTACACTGGACTAAGGCACTGAGTCTTGGAAAGAACTAGATTTGTGGCCTATTCACTGGCTTACTCAGTTTAGCACTAAGATGAACAAAGAGATAAAAGTTTGCAGGATCAAAACTGTCCACAGAGACTATAATATATGAAGACACTCATTGGACAGGGCAAAAGAGGTTGAACTTAACTCTCTGACCCAATCCATCCCTTGGATGAAATTTGGCTGGAGAAGAAAGAAGCATGGAGTTTTGTCATCCATATCCTTTGCTGGTCAATTGAAAAACGACGTGTTTACATTATGGATATTGTTCAGTTCACCGTCTGAGAGCCAAATGCTATGTTGATTCCTATGAAGAATTCTTCCACTCAAGCCAGAAGCTCTCTGAAGCCTAGAACGAGCCTGGGAATTGACTCAACTGGAACACCATTTTAAAAAATGCTCCAAATGGATAGATTGCAAATAAAAGCAGTATTACAGGCTGGCTATTCCAAGTAATGTGTACCTTCGCTTTGTCCAAGATGAGATCAGCCAGGGATTTCCACACGGAAGGCCACAACAATAGGAAAGACATTACAGTGCAGATGGGGATACAGATGGGTTACACAGAAAAGCCAATGCTTGCAGGACTCCAACAATGAAAATGGTCTGGGCTTCACTTCTTTGAGCTATTGTTTCTTTTGTAAGGCATGAGATGCTCCTATTTTACCCTCCAGTATCTCACTAGGCAGGAGGATGCTTCCCCAAATTATAGTTTTTCTTTACATTGTTTGTGGCTTCATAAATCAAAGACAAATCCCACATTGTAGAGTTTTTTCTCCATGCTTGTAGTATCTACGGGGAAATATCAGCAGATAGACAATGTCCTGACTTGATCCATGTGCAAAGAGGTCACATACATTTATTACGGTTCACCCACAAAACCGCGCTCGACTAAACCGCGCCCGACTAAACTGCATCGCTGACGTCATCAACAGGGCGACAACAGCGCAGAGACAGAAGCACGCTGTAAACCCTAAACCTAAAATTAACCCCTAAACCTAATCCTAACCCCCCTAAACCTAATCCTAAACCTAACCCTAAACCTAACCCTTAACCTAACCCTAAACCTAACCCTAAACCTAACCCTTAACCTAACCCTAACCCTAAACCTAATCCTAACCCTTAACCTAACCCTAACCCTAACCCTTAACCTAACCCTAAACCTAACCTTAACCCTTAACCTAACCCTAAAGCTAACCCTAAAGCTAACCCTTACCTTAAGTTGAATCGGCTTGCTTTCAAAGCGCTATTTAAAGCGCCCTTCTTTCCCCGCGCTGGCTGTTGTCACCGTGTTGATGATGTCAGCGACGTGGTTTAATCGGGCGCGGTTTAGTCGAGCGCGGTTTTGACGGGTCACATTTATTACAAACTTAGTTCTTAAGTGGTTCTTCCCCAGGCCTTAACTCCTTTTAATATGGCTGAATGTGTTATGTGATATGTGATAAATTCTTTTTAATTGTGTGTATTATCATATGCTTTGATATAAAATGTAAGGGTTTGTAAAGTAAAAAAGCAGCTTTATTTGATTAAATACTTCTAATAAAATGACAGTATTTGTTCTATTGTTTTTTTTAATTGGCAATTCCCTTCCTTCCCTCCTTTTCTCCTTTTCTCTTTTCCTTCTTTCCTTCCTTTCTTCCCTGCTTCTGTGGGAAGCCTTCAAGGTTGTCAAGTGATACAGAGATCTATACAAGAATCAAAGAGATCTTGACTATTCTGTGAATTAGGTATGAGATAAATTTCTGGACATAGCTCTAGACTAAAACAAGTATTTTTTTTTTCATTTGAAGGCAGATGTAATGTTACACATCAGTTGGTTTATTTTAGGATTGCCAGACTTCAGATTTTAGCCTTCTTCCCTCAGGGAAGGGGTAATATTTCTGGGGAATGACTAGAATAAAAGAAGATGATTTTTGCCCATGAAGTATCACCAGACTTTATTCCTTGACTAAAGTTCTTTAGCCTCTGACAAGCTAGCAAGTTATAACGCATCTTATATAGGGACTGGAATATTACAGAAAATCAGAGCTGAGTTAGAATGAAACTGGACATTGCCTACCCTAAAAAAAAACAACCTCATATGAGCTTTTTTTTAAGACTCAGTGAACAGATAGAACGGTGGATGGAAGTACTGGACCACTTCAAGAAGAGCAGCAATAGATTGGGACTGGAATCAGCAGGGAGGCAAGCAGACTGGCAGAGCAGAATACAAGGCAAGAGAAATGGCTGAAATTCCATCTCAAGCTATCTTTGTTGATCTTAGGCTAAGCACTACAAAGATTGCTGAGGCCATGCACATGTTCATATGTCATCTGGAGCAGTGGTGGGATTCAAAAATGTTTACTACCAGTTCTGTGGGTGTGGCATGGTGGACGTGGCATCGGCTTGGTAGGGGTTCACCGACGAAAGCGCGCCAACAAAAGCGCGGTGAGAAAACTGCGATGTCGAAATCACGCCCACATAGGCACGCCGACAAAAGAGCACCGACAAAAGCGTGCCATCAAGAAACAACGCGAAAACAACGTAAGAACCCTAACCCTTACCCTTACCCTAACCCTTACCTTAACCCTAATCGCGCTTTTGTCGGCGCGGTTTTGTCGGCGTGCCTTTGTGGGCGTGCTGTCGACATTGCGGTTTTATCGCCGTGGTTTTGTCGGCATGCTGTTGTCGGGCGCGCATTTATTGGGTCACGCTTGGTAGGCATGGCTTGGTGGGCCTGGCAGGGAAAGGATACTGTAAAATCTCCATTCCCTCCTGATCAGTTGGGACTCGGGAGGCAGAGAATAGCTGAGGGCCAGTCAGAGGTGGTATATACTGGTTCTCCGAACTATTCAAAATTTCCGCTACCGGTTCTCCGGAACTGGTCAGAACCTGCTGAATACCACCTCTGATATGGAGGTTAACAGCAATCTATCATCATGGTACTTCTTCACGATCACCACTGCTCACCTGCCCTGCATAGTACAGAGCAGGTACTTAATACATTCCCCTCAAGAAGTTATGCAAACAGTTGGATCATCAAGTATATAAGTACAATAATACATGATGGGTAACCTTTGCTTGACATGGGAGGTGATTTGGTTTACAGGAAGTACTTTGAACTTGGCCAGAAAACAAGTACGTAACTGGTCTTCAGTTTTATGCTTTATTTTGACCCCATTTGGCCATAAGCAAATCTCAGTCCTACCAAAAATGAGTCCGTTGGGCTCTGTTTCCTACAATAATGTCATAATATTCATTACTTTTCAAAATAATCTACCAGAATTATATAAATCAGTTTTTAAACCATAAATTATACCTAGATCTTCTGGAGCCATACTGTCTGATCCTGCCTTTTCTTTAGAAGCAACAGATACTAAACTGTACAATGGGTTTTCACCTAATCTACGTTCCGCAGAGCAGGGGTAGAACAAAAGCGTAGAAGAGAAGAGACAGCACTGAGGAAAGTCATAGGGTTCCTACCCTTCATGTTTCTCTTTCTATTTCAACGAAGGGTTCAAACGTGAACACATGAAAGCTCTTTTGTGCTAACATCAAATAAAGATTATTTGTGCCAGAATTGACAATAAGGTTTTGCAGAGGGTTTGTTGTTTGAATAGGAATCCTCTAACCTTAGTCTATGCAGAGATCTAAGTCTGCCAATAATATCAGAAAAATCCCACATGCTCAAACATATGCCAGTGTTCACAATAGATGATTAGACCTGGTCATTTTCACTTTACAAACTGAAAAGGTATTTTTTTTAAAAAAAAAAAATCCATCTTTGGTCAAATTCACCATTTTGATCTGTGTATGTCCTACTATAGCTCAATAATAGGGCATACACATTACATGCAGAATTTCCCAGGTACAGTCCTAATTATTGGCTAATAAAAAGGCCAAGAAGGACAGGCTAACCTTCTGCAATCCATGTTCTTCTTGTTGTTGCAGAAAATGACAGGCTTTAGACTTCTCAGGATACAGGAAAAGTTTATTTGTCAGCCAGGTTCAGAAAGCTAGCCTATGGCTTAGCATTGCAAGTTCTGAACCACCTTCATTATCGAAGCACGCGTTCTTATACATTCTCAAAAGCATTGCAACACGGAAATACTTAACACATTTCTTAGTGGTTACCTTGAGGAGAAAGCCTTATAAGGAGATGGGGTCTTACTTCTCCTTTTGTTTATGGAGTATGTGTCATTAAGGAACTTTAATTGAACCTTGGACTTTTGACATAGATTTTGACATAGGGACATCTTGTGGTTAGGCACTGGCTTCCTGTTCTTTTGCAAGCTGCAACTCTGCCTATGTGGCTTTAATATAGAAGTAAAGGGGCTCTAAGAGGCTGTCCAGCCTGACCCAGTAGGTTTCACACTTAATGTCCAAATCTCACTTTACGTCTGCTTTATTCTGTTCTTCTGTCTTCAGAATTCCCCTATTAGTATTGTACTGCTGAGGATTCTGGGATTTAGAGTCCATGTGTTTGGCACCATTTTGAAGAAGGCTGGAATAGACATATCCACCAAGATGTTTTTTTTTCTATTTCAGCATTGATTTTCACGTTGTTGTTGAAAAATAAAATTGCCAGAAAAGTTTTTTATAAACGTTTGTTTACTTTGCTTATTTCTTTTTTTTTAATTTCTATTTTCTTCAAGATATACATTTAATTCAATTTTGCCTAAAATATATGTGTCTGCAAGCAAAGTTTGCTAATGCAAAGCATTTCAAATATAGGTTTGTATGAGGTGTGTATATGTATGTAAGGAACTAAGTTATATAACTAATGATTCAGTTCTTATATCAATTCAAAAGTTACATTGGATCAATGTACCCAATGTGTCACGGGCAAGCCACACCTACCCCAGCTCTGCAAAGACAAAAAACATCGGGATACATCATGATACATCACATGACACAATTGAGTTTGACACCTATGGACTAAAACTTCCATTTTGGGAGTGAGAGAACAAGTAGGTAGAGTTTGTGTTGGAAGATGGAGTGGATTACAGATCTAATCGATATGGATCATCTTGAACCTAAGAAAAAGGGATAAATCCTGTAAGGAGTCACAAGTACATCTGTGAGACCATCAGAGCTAGGGAGCCTTTTTGTCAGTGGTGAAATTCAAATATTTTTACTATCGGTTCGGTGGGCATAGCTTGGTGAGGGTGGCAGAGGAAGGATACTGCAAAATCTCCATTCCCACCCCACTCCAGGGGAAGGATACTGCAAAATCT
Organism: Thamnophis sirtalis; assembly: GCF_051295495.1. Lineage (NCBI taxonomy): Eukaryota > Metazoa > Chordata > Lepidosauria > Squamata > Natricidae > Thamnophis > Thamnophis sirtalis. The sequence continues at coordinate 134,182,896 of NW_028261385.1, read as the reverse complement.
CCATTCCCACCCCACTCTGGGGCCAGCCAGAGGTGGTATTTGCTGGTTCTCCAAACTACTCAAAATTTCTGCTACAGGTTCTCCAGAACCTATCAGAACCTGCTGAATTTCACCCCTGCTTTTTGTGCTTGTCTCTAATTGAGGGGACAACTCAGAAATCTGTTGTGGCCCAGCAGGAGCCGTTGGAGCTGCCACCAGACTCCGACAGTGAGTGGCCCTATGAGTCGGCTCTGGAGGATGTGGAGGACCCTGGACAGGGTTCCAACTCCGAGCAGGGTGCAGAGAGGCTGGTTGGTCACCAGGTGACACCTGAGCCTTGGACCAGTCGGGAGGAGACAAGGGAGAGTGAGCCGGAAGCCAGTAGTGAGTTGCTCCTGAATGCATGGCATCGAAGAGCTACTAGGCGTCAGGAACAATTACGCAATTACAGGAGGTGATTGCACTCAGCTGGTGGTCATTAGGCTCCTCTTCAGACTATAAAAAGGCTACTTGTGCACACACCCCTCTTTGCAGAAGTCAACACAGAATCGAATGTCGGAGAACTTTGTGTAAGCTTGGCAGGCTAGATTGCTGCCAAGCCTTATCTGTGTTTATTGCTGCCCAATCCTGTCTGTGCCGGGTTGCTGCCAAGGACCTGTTTGTCTGTTAATGAAATGCCATAATTTATCTCTGACTCGGAGTGTGCTTTGGTGTGGAACGAGGGGGGTCAGAACACAATCTCTATGAATAATGGAGCAGAAATATTATGAAAATCTTAACCTCTGAGTCCGGAAAAGAGTTACAAAAAAATATCATGCTTTATTTTGAGATCTTTTTTTTCTACTCCTAGCTGAAGTCACCTAAGGACAAACTGCAGAGCTAGGCAGCCTATCTGAAGCCTTGGCTTCTTTGCAAGCCCTTGCTTATTATTCCAGGGGGGGGGGGGCATTTTGAGCTGCCTGAAGCCAGGTCTCCTTAACAGATTGGACTTGATCAGCAGGACCAGGAAGAGAGCAGAGACATGTCAAGGCCTTCCACTCAGATAGTTGTACTTACAGGTCCAAGGAAGCTATTGTTCCATCACTAGCCCAGGCATTGTTGATTGTTATTCTCCCACTACATCTTCAATCCTCAATGCTATTTCCCCAATGGCTGCTTGTTTCTCTTTCATTGCTATCGCTCGCTGACAAGCTTTCATTGTGTTGCCATTTCAGACGTCCACAGTTGGCATACCAATCCCTGTGGAAAGACCTCGTGCAACCAGCTCTGGGCTACCTTTCTGTAATTTCCTGTCCCAGATTGGGAGTCAGCAAAGGATCAAATTCAGAAGAATGTTGTGGCCAGGGAGAGGTACAGACATGAAACCAGAAATCCTTAATGAAACCAATCTAAAGCTTCAAGAAGGATCCAGAGGGCAAAGGTAAGAGAGCAAAGATCAAGGTGTGGTAATCGAAGAGTCACTACGACAGTCATAGTCCAATACACAAGAGTAAGCAGCTTTACCAGTTTACAAGCAATAGATTGCTTCCAGCAATGAGGTATTCTCAGGCAGAGAGTTTCATGTAGGAAGATACACCCACTCTACTCTTATCTGGGTTGCGTTCATTAATCTGCTATGGCTACCTGTACTTCTTTAAGTCAGCCTTACTCTGACTTAGCTCAATTGTCAAGCCTTCTCAAGCCTAAAATCAACCGGACATGCCGGGATATTACATCAGATCTTATTTCCCAGGACAGTCTCTCTTCCAGATGAGCATTTTTAAATCAAGGATCTCCAAGCGCCGCAAACATCAGTTCGTTCCTCCCTATATAGTACAATTAAGTTTACATTGCCGTTTCACCCACCATACAAATCCTCCTTCAAAGCAAAGGATTTTGGCTTTCCATTCAATAATGGGGATAATATGGATCGTTTTCTCCTATACAATTTTATACTTCTTTTGCAGATTTTTCACATATTGCTTTTGAAGCTTCTGAGACATTGAAATCTGAAGGCTAGGATCTTAAAGAGATATGCTTAGGGAGTCTCTGCGGGATCAGACAAAAGAACTCAGCACTGTGGGCAAGAATCTTTTCTTTTTTTAAAGGAAAGATGGGAAAATCTAGTTTTTGTTCGACTGGTCTTGCAGATAACTTAACCTCATGTTTTTCATGCCGCAGCACAAGGATATCTTCCTGTGCTTGAGGCATAGGCTGAAGCATTCCAAAGACCTCTTTAGCTGTTCCAGTTTGGAAATGGGGGTTTTGTTCTTCTCCCACCACAAAACCTTCCCATGTGGGAAATACAGTGTTTCAGTGACACCCTAAAATGATGCTGTTAGGTACAGAGATCCTCCTCAGTTCTTATTAGGGAACTGAGGCTAAAAAATATAAAGAACAGTTGCTGTAATTGGGTATGTCTAATTTAATAAAAAGAAGGGCAAGGTGACATGATAGCAGTGTTCTGATATCTCAGGGGCTGCCACAAAGAAGAGGGGGCTAACCTATTCTCCAAATATAAGGGTAGGACAAGAAACAATGAATGGGGACTAATCAAGGAGGGAAGCAACCCAAGAACTAAGGAGAAATTTACTGACAGAACAATTAATCAGTGGAACAACTTGTTTCCAGAAGTTGTAAATGCTCCAACATTGGAGGTTTTTAAGAAGAGATTGGACAACCATTTGCCTGAAATGGTATAGGGGTTCCTGCCTGACCAGGGGGTTTGACCAGAGGTGGTATTCAGCCAGTACACACTGGTTTGGAAATTTGGCGTGGATCGCTGTACCGATAGTGACCGCTGACTAAATTTTTAAAATCCACCACTGGGTTGGACTAGAATATCTCCAAAGTCCCTTCCAACTCTGTTATTCTATTCTATTAGCCACCTAGATCAGCTGTGGGTACAACCAACTTTCAATGCTTTTCCCAAGATCTCTTAGCCTGTGGACGGGGTTGCCTTTTGCAAGATAAGTATTCATTTGACTCTCCTTAGCTTTCTTCCAATCTCTCACACTTGGAATTCCTCACACGACAACAACGTCCTCTATAACAACACACGGAGTCTTGCCACACATATTGCCTTGCCAACCAAATTCATCTCTAGGCCAAAGAGATTCTAAGGCTTAATCCCGATCAGCTACTTTGCTCCAGATCCAGTTGTTATTCAGACAAGAATGGTGGCCACCAGCTGATTAAGCAGCTTCCTGAAATTCCATTCAAAAACAGCCGAGGTGTTCATATTTCTGTTACAAGCTCAGCCAACCAATCTCCAGCTGTACTGTGCAACCAATCTGCAGAAGAGCAAACTCCAGCAGTTCTATCTCACCAGACATCCACATTCATTTTTTCCAATCCTTCCCCATATCTTCTCTCTTCACACAGTTCTTCACCATGTACTATCCAAATCAATCTTTCCCCCCACAAAGTTTTCATCACTTTCACCAGTTCCACTATCTATTCCTTTCATTGACAATCTACATTTACTTTGTTAACCACACATCATTCATAATTTACCATAAATGTTAGATGCAGTGCACTAAACCAATGCCTGATGCTGTCTTAAGGATGGCATTTTTAAGAAGCCATATACCAAAAATATTTTGACTAGCTGGCCAATGAAGCATGCATGGGCCACACAATGAAGTAGGAGAAATCACATCCCCAACCCCACCAGGACACATGTTCAAGGGAAGAAGAGAAGAATTGGTAATTTGTTTTCCCATCCATAGGTGATACTAGGAGGTAAAGGAAAGCACAGTAGAGGATCTACCACTCCCTGCTGTGTAATACAAACTATAAGTAGAACCTCATTGCTAAGGTGAAGCACAATTGTTTGAGGAGCAGCACAGTTTACGTCACACACTTTCCTGCTATCAAGCAAAACATATTAAAGACGTTCTTTGGATGAAGCCTGAGCTTGCAACAGCGCGAAGGAAACCAATGCAGGCCCTGGACTAACCTACTTCCTGCTTCATCAGCTTGTGCAGTGCAGCCATAAATAGGTGCTGAGCAGATCTGTTGACAGCACAACCTCTTATCATGTTTGCCAGAGGGTTCTATTTTTTTTTAGTTTCTATGGTTGGATTTGATTATTAGATATTTGCATTTTCAGAAGAGCAGTAAACATTCTAGAGCCAAGTAGGCACGAATGGTTTATTTGAAAATAAATCATAAATTCCACAAGAGTCATTTTTGAATAAGTATGGTGAGGAGTGCATATTCATTGGTAAAATTTATCCCCACCCCAGGCCTTGCCACTGGCATCCTGGATTGCAGCAATATGTTAGGCGGGATTCTGCTGTGGGGGTCAATGAATGCTTACGGTTATTTTTCTCTCTGGTGGATCATTCAGTTGAAATGAGCAAATAGATATCCATCCACTGATGGGCCCTCCACCTTCTGCAAATCTTTTGTGCCTCTGCTCTCTTCTTTCTTTCACCTTTCATGTTCCAGATTTAAGTTCCAGAAGAAAATCTAGGCCCTAGACAATGAGTAGCTGAGATCTTATTTGGGGGGGGGGTCTATGACAATTCGGCATGACCAACTCACTATAGCCAACTCACCATGGCCAACTCAGCACAGCCAACTTGCCAAGGACCACTTGCCATGGCCAATTTGTCTCAGGACAACGTGCCATGGCCAACTCGCCACGGGACAATTCGCTATGGGACAAGAGTGACACTAATATGAAAGAAATGGTGGAATAGAATTATTATAGAAATAGATGCAAAGGGAAGGACGGAATAAAATGTGAATGGCAAAAATTAAAATATTCTTTCATTTATTTTGAATAATTAAATTGAATTTTTAAACTGTCCTGCGGCTAGTTGTCCAGTGGCAAGTTGGCCATGGCAAGTTGTACCACAGCAAGTTGGCTGTGGCAAGTTGGCTGCAGTGAGTTGGCTGTGGCAATAGCAATAGCAATAGCAGTTAGACTTATATACCGCTTCATAGGGCTTTCAGCCCTCTCTAAGCGGTTTACAGAGTCAGCATATTGCCCCCACAGTCTGGGTCCTCATTTTACCCACCTCGGAAGGCTGGAAGGCTGAGTCAACCTTGAGCCGGTGAGATCTGAACTGCCGAACTGCAGATAGCAGTCAGATGAAGTGGCCTGCAGTACTGCACTCTAACCACTGCGCCACCTCGGCTCTTTGTCCCATCCTGCTTATTTGTAACTTAGAAATACTGAAGTTTGGTGGTTTTTTTTTAGTTCTTTCTCAAGTTTCTGAAGGTGTTTTAAAGAACATCATTCTTTAGGTTCTTGTGCTCTTTAACACTGCTTATTAGAAGTCAGGCAGAGAATAAGAAATAAATAATTTCTTCCCTTCCATCTTCCCTGCTTCATACACGCCAGCCAGTCTGATAAGAAAGGCAGGCAAAGAGTGCTGGGAGGAAAAATGGATGATAGCTTCAGCAGCTGCAGATAAATACCTTGCATTGACCACAGGAACTGGGATAAATCTCAGGAAGAAAAGCCAAAGAAGAAAATGGCCTGCAGGCAAGAGAGAAACTGGAGCAAACTGGGGATTGTCCACAAAGACATGAAATTCAGACACTTTCAAACAAAAGTAGTTTCTTGTGACCTTGAATGTGAAGAGAGTATTAGGGAAAGAAGGAGATGAAACTGCCTCTAAAAGAGTTATTAAATAGAGCAAAGAGCCTCCATTTTAAAACATTTCCTTACCATAACATTAAGGGAAGGGAACCAAACAGCACCCCACCCACCTACCCCTTGGACAGTTTCTTATAGATTCCCCTAACAATAATGTAACAGCAACGTGTCTAGCTAGGAAATGAATCAGTGATGGGATTCAATTTTTTTACTACCGGTTCTATGGGTGTGGTTTGGTGGGCGTAGCATGGCTTGAGGGGCGTGGCAGGGGGATACTGCAAAATCTCCATTCCCTCCCAATCAGCTGGGACTCGAGAGGCAGAGAATAGATGGGTGTGGGGCCAGTCAGAGATGGTATTAACCGGTTCTATGAACTACTCAAAATTTCCGCTACCTGTTTCCCCAGAACTGGTCAGATCCTGCTGAATACCACCTCTGGAATGGATGTCAGAGTTTGTTGCAGAAAAATCAAATCCAGAAAGCACAAACAGATAAGTGATTCAGCTGGATTCTTAAACTTCTTCATATGCATAAGAATAGATAAATAAATGTACAACACCAATGTAGTAGATTCTTTCAATGTGGTAGAAGTTACAAGCAGAATACAAGCAGGAAAGAACAGCTTCATCACAGAGTTCAGAGCAGACAGAGTTTCAAGTTTCTGTTTCAATTCTTTGCCCAGACTCAGATCTGTTTGAGTTCCCATTGGCTGACTTAGTTGCTATGGCTATTCATTGGCTGACCATGTCTCTCCCAGTCATGAATATTTTAACAATGAAGAAATTTCTAGGGGGGCTGGAATGGGTTTTTACACAGACACCTCTCTCTCTCTAAATCTGCTTTCAGTTATTAACCCAGCTCTGCAACAGATGCCAACCAGCCCATGAAGAAGCTACAAGGCCCAACTTCTCATTGCCTAAAAAAAATAAAATAACAAATTTTCAGTCCTCAGAATCTGTGGCTAGAATGAGCTCCAAACTTATTCAGACCTCAGAGTCTTTATATGTTTTGTTATAATCTCACTGCACATTGCAATATAATTTGCTGGCAATTTTTCAAGATGCTCTCGGTTCTGTACTTAACATTTTCAGAGTCTATGCGCAGCCCTGGGACATTGGACTATATATTTAAGTGAAGGATGGTTGCAGGCTAAGGTGATGCTACCCAAAGGATGAAATCTGATTAGCATTTCTGCTTTGAATGCTACTGTTTAGCTATGTGTCGAATAGACGAAAAAGTAAAGGAACAAAGAAAACCTCTTAGCCATATCCAGCCTGTATGACCGATTTTGCTATTCTTACCATAGGCCTATTTCTGAAAATGGCAGCCTCTCCCAAGACTAGCATGTGCTCCAAGTCTAAATCACAGCCACATAAAAGTCAAGCATTTGATTCAATGTGACTGTTAAGGTTGATGATTATCTGAATTATCTGGGTCGCTGTTTTCCTCCTTAAACAGAATTTTAATGCAGAGATTTATCCTTGCCATGTGAAGATAATGTTACGTCACTTTTGTTCATCCCCACAGTGGAAAATTAGATTAGGGTGCTGGAGAATTGGACTTATTCATATAGTACAGTTAGATTTTTTTTTAGGACTGGGGTCTGACTCAGGGAAAAGGTCAAACACAAGGGGAATTGAGACAGAATTCTACTCACCCAAGGCAGGAGAAATTACCCCAATTTATCCCTGTTTAATTCCTTGCCACAATTTCTCAGTTTGGGCCCTAGGGCAATAGCCACAAATAGAGGAAATGCTTTTAAAAAGTTTGCTGCTGGCTTGTATTAAACACCTGCAGCAGTAGGAGGTAAGGGAGCACTGGATTCTGAAATCAAGGCATACATTCCCCCACTAAAGTGATGCTTCTGGGCACATAATCATCAATTGCCCAACCTTAGCCTTTTGGTGGGCAAGTGAAATTGTGGGAAATAGCAATAGCACTTAGACTTATATGCCACTCCTCTGTTTACAGCATTCTTTAAGCAGTTTACAGAGTCAGCATGTTGCCCCCAACCGTGGCACGACAAAACCGCGGTCCACTAAAGCGCGCCCGATTAAAGCACGTCGCTGACATCAGCAACAGCACGACAACAGCGACCGTGGAGAAAAAAGGGCACTTTAAAAAGCGCTTTGAAAGCAAGCCGATTCACGTTAAGGTAAGGGTTAGGTTTAGGTTTAGGTTTAGGTTTAGGTTTAGGTTTAGGTTTAGGTTTAGGGTTAGGGTTAGGGTTAGGGTTAGGGTTAGGGTTAGGGTTAGGGTTAGGGTTAGGGTTAGGGTTAGGGTTAGGGTTAGGGTTAGGGTTAGGGTTAGGGTTAGGGTTAGGTTAAGGGTTAGGGTTAGGTTTAGCGTTAAGTTAAGGGTTAGGGTTAGGTTTAGCGTTAGGTTAAGGGTTAGGTTTAGGGTTAGGTTTAGGGTTAGGTTTAGGGTTAGGTTAATGGTTAGGTTTAGGGCTAGGTTTAGGGTTAGGTTTTGGGGGTTAGGTTTAGGTTTAAGGGTTAATTTTAGCTTTAGCACTCACAGCGTGCTTTTTTCGTCGTGCTGTGATGACGTCAGGTACGCGGTTTCGTCGAGTGCGCTTTAGTCGAACGTGGTTTTGTGGTGGAACCGCCCCCAACAACCTGGATCCTCATTTTACCAACTTCGGAAGGGTGGAAAGCTGAGTCAATCTTCAGCTGGTGAGGAACTGAATTAGCCTGCAATACTGAATTTTAACCACTGTGCCACCATGACTCGTGGCAAGGCAGTAGGGGAGGACTCAAGGATGATGAGCCAGAGGCAGATATCCATCAAACTGTTTCTTCACTAGTGTTAGGAATTTTGGGAATATGACAGACTTGGTTTGAGGAAATAGCTTCTCCGGTCTCCAGGTAGAAAGAACAATATGCCTATTATGGAGCATGAGGTCATTGATCCAGCTTGAAAGCCATCAGAGTCCTTGTCATAGGGCCAGGAGACTTGAAGGACTGCCTTTCTTCACTTGTTACTCTATGTCCTATCAGATGAAGCAGGTAGGCACACTTTGGGTCTTGTCAAAAATGTCATCTTGCTTAACCCTAGAAAATCTAAAAGTTAGGTGTAACAAACAGCTTAAAAAGAAACTTGGATCATATATGTTGATAGTGGTGAGAATCCTAAATGCACAAAGATGGAAACACTAATTCCCACAGTGGAAGAATGGATGGTGAAGGTGATGGAATTGGTGGAGATGGCAGATCTGACTCTTCTAATTAAAGAGAAGAATTTATCTACATTTGTTTCCATTTGGAAACCATTTCAGGATTTTGTACCCTAAAATTTTAAAAAAATGAACCTTTAACGTTAGGTTTTGAAAATTTAGAATGGCTTTAACTGTATAGAAATGGCTTGAAATACTTAGAAATGCAAAGCAAAAAAAATATGAGGCTATAACTTTTTTTGTATACTACTGCATTGAAAAAAGTGGGAAGTCACTCCTTTTTTCCCTTCTTTTCTACTTCTTTCTGTTCTTCTCTTTCCTTTTTCCTTAAGTTTTGTTTCTTTTTGTATTTTACCTTATAATAAACTGGAAAAAAAGTTTTCTTTTTTTGATATATTTTTATTATTTTTACATTTAAAACAATGCAGTACCGCGAAGTCGGAGTGACTATACATTCACATTATATACAGCTAGTCACAACTATTGACAATTAGCCTACTTAATACATTATCATTCCTTCTGTCCAATCACAGTAAATACAGTGTGTTCCAGTCTTGTCACCTTGTCTTATTCCAGTCATAAAATCTATTCCAGACTTCAAAATATTCTGATTCCCCTTTATTTTTAAGTTCAAGAGTGAGCCTATCTGCTTCCATACAGGCCAACACTTTTCTGATTATATCTAGCTCTGATAGTGTATTTTCTTTTTTCCAATATTGTGCATAAGTTATGCGTGCTGCAGTTAGTACATGAATAATTAAATAAAGTGTATCTTTCTTATACCCTTCTGGTATTATACCTAGGAGAAAAATTTCGGGTTTGAACAAGATTTGGTCTCCTACCATTTGTTCTAACCATGATTGAATCATTTTCCAATAATATTTGGCCTCATTGCACATCCACCATATATGATAAAAAGTGCCTGGTGTTTTTTTACACTTGCAACAATTTGGAAGTTTTCATCGTACTGGCATGGGAGACTTTTTGGATGCGAGAATTTTTGGTCCAGGCTCCTGCCCTCTAGAACAGGACTGTCAAACTTGCATCATCACAGCGGTGTCAGATGACGTATGGCGACTTTTTCCCTTTCGCTAAACCAGGCATGGGTGTGGCCAGAACATGACACATCTGGCTCGTGGGCTGTGAGTTTGACATCCCTGCTCTAGAACATGTCACTAGCAGAGATGAGATTGGCCCCAGTCTTTCCCAAAAACCTTAAAACATGGTGTGAGAGTCAGGAGGTTAGTGAAGCACCGGTGATTTACTACAATTTTAAGGGGAGGGATGTAATTTTGGCTGCCATTTTATTTTCTTTGGATTACCTAGTGTATATTTCCTATAGCTATCCATGTTGCTGTTTTGACCCCACCCTCTGCTCATCACCCAGAGTCACTTTGGTAAGAATGGTGAGTACCTAAATCAAAACATTAACTAAAATAGTAGTATAGTATAGTATAAGTTTATTTATAGGCCGCCCTTTTCCCTGAGGGGACTCAGGGCGGCTTACAACTTATGTAGGAGGGGATACATACAATGACGTATAGAACAATACATAATTAAAAAAATAGAGCAACATTCATCATTCGGGCGGGGACGAATTATAATCTTTAACCCCAGGCCTGACGGGATAGCCAGATCTTGAGGGCTGTGCGGAAGGTCTGGAGGGTGGTGAGGGTACGAATCTCCACGGGGAGATCGTTCCAAAGGGTCGGAGCTACTACTGAAAAGGCTCTCCTCCGCGTAGTTGCCAGTCGACACTGACTGGCAAATGGAACTCGGAGGAGGCCCAGTCTGTGAGATTTGATAGGTCGCGAGGAGGTAATTGGCAGGAGGCAGTCTCTCAAGTACCCAGATCCACTACCATGAAGGGCTTCATGGGTGAAAGGGAATGGCCAGAAAAGTTGGCAGTGAAGAAAATGGAAAGAGATAAGTGGCTACAAGTAGATTATGACCATTTTACCAGTTAAAGAACAAAGGAAAGACATTGGCAGTATATTCCGCCGTATAAGGCAACTGGGCGTGATCCCCTACTTTCAGGCGCCTGCGAGCCAGCTGAAGGCCTTCGCGCTGCCGGGCTTTCGTAGTTTGAGCTCAGCGCCTTCCACCTTGAGACCTCCAGTCAGACCTTACTAAGCCATCCCAGTGCTCAACCATCCATGTGCCTAGACGAGGAGCACCAAGGTTATCAATTGAAAGGCCGACGTCTACGCTGGTGGCGGCGTGGCGTTTTGCTTGGTGGCGTTGCTTTTTCTTTTTCTTCGGTTTTTTGGTATGGCCTTTCTTATACCCAGCATATAAGATGACTCCTGATTTTTGAAATAATTTTTGGGGGTTAAAAAGTCATCTTAAACGCTGGAAAATACAGTAGTTTGGTAGAGAAACACCTATAAGCAAACAACCAAGTTCAGCGAACAATAAGGACTCCAAAGAAAGAAAAGAGGCAGATTTATTTACATACCACATACTACCTGAGGAATGCCCTTAGCAAAAACAGAATTCGGTTTTTCCTAATTCATGCTGGGAAGCAGGAACAGATCCAGAAGTCTACCAAGTGTCTTAAATCAATGGCCTGAGGTTTTTCAGGAGCACCAGGTCTGGCCACAAAGGATCATGGCTGATCTTTGCACAAGCTGAGATAATATTTATCTATACCACAATCAAATCTCTTTTGTCTTGCATTTGGGATTTGTCAAAGTGAGAAAGGCTAGTGATGAGCAGGGTAGTGTTTGGAAGCACCCTAATGCCTCTACATCAGAGCTGTCAAACTCCTGGCCCACAGGCCAGGTGTATCATGCTCTGGCCATGCCCACGCCTGGTTTAGCAAAGGGGGAAAGGTCCAGATACATCACATGACACGACTGTGACAACATGAGTTTGACACCCCTGTTCTACATCATCACATGGTCTCCTCCTGTGTAACAATTGGGATTTAGTTGTAAGGATTAAGAGATGGATTTATTCTGAGAATCTGTCAGCAGAACAGGTATTCTGGGAAGCATCTGTAAGCATGGAGAAAGAGTGAAATGCAGTACTTGTGAATGAATGGCAGACCTTTGGACAGCTGAAGTTGGTGGCTCTCAATGAGTGAAGTGAAGATCACACATGAGGATATATCAAGTTATAAGAACCCAGATATAAGCAGGAAAGGCAAAGGCCATGAAATTTTGATAAGAAGGAGAAGCAGCAGTTTCTTACCCGAATCTTGCTAGAAAAAAAAGCAGTGGAAGGATTTAAATTACCATGTGACCAGGACAATTAAAGAAGTAAATCATTCAGGCAGCAGAGTACGGAATAGACATTAGGGGATCATGAAGAGACAATAGACAATTTGTGTAGATGAAGGGAGACTAGAAATTGTAATGGAACAAAAAGACACAATTTGGTAATAGACTGGATACAAATAACAATGAAGAGCAGTTTCAAATAGAACCAAAGCTACCTTAATCTTTGTGTGTTTAATAGGATGGATGAATAATGACATGTGGCATTTAAGTCTGAAACTCTGATGAAACGTTCAAGCAGAGTATTCAGAGAAGTGGTTAGAGAAATGGGATTAGAGGGAGAAAAGGAAGGAGCTTGGGGCTCAAGTCATAATGTTGGCAAGTGTGCCTGGCATTAAGAGTGCACAACCTTTCTTCAATACTGTTTAATGACATCAAAGTTGACTGTTAACCAGGCCAAGGTTCATTTTTAGTACTTCTGCCCCTCTGCTATGAACCATAAAGGACTATTCTCTCAGATGCACGCCACTGAGCACAGGTCTCCAAAGGCTGTTTTGTTCATATGATCTGGGACACCTTCCATTCCACCCTTCTGGTTAAAGTAAAGTGTAACATTTCTTGTTAAAACCAGCCTGTACACAGGACATATAAACAATTTTAAAGCTAGCAGGTAAACAAGGTCATGCTTTGCTAGCATTTGGATAGAAGATCACAAGGAAATTCTGAGGCTTCCAGCTAGATTGGGAAGTTGACAAACGCAGCAGGGGGAAGCAAATCCCCTCCATAAAGTTGTCTTGAAAATTGTATGGATATAGTCAACAGGAGTCAAACTTTACTATTTTTTTTTTAAGATACATAATATCTTGGGAAAATGTGGGGACACAAATAAGAGGTCCAACATTATTTCCTCTTTTTCAGTGGTTACTCATTTTAAACCAATGCATGGATCCAAAATAAGGACTCAAGGAAAGAAATAAATCAGCCTTACCTCTATGTCATAATAAAAATATAGCATCGGTGTAGAATACCACTAATGCTATTAGAGATGGATGCTTGGGATGGGGCAAAGGGGGAAAAATCTTCATAGTAAAAGTTGCATGAATATCACAAAAGCAAGATTTTAATTGGTCCCATGAATAATATGGCAACTCAATACCGCTTGGCAAAATGGCCACAGAAACAGAAAAAGCAGCACAAGAGAGACCACTTTCTCTCCAAAGATAAACGTACCTAATTATTCTGCATGCTGGTGTGACTTTATGGCCCTGAAAGAGGCCTAAGCGGCTGTGTGCCATTGATTTCTGGATTTCATACAAGCCGAGGGATAGTACAGTTGCCTTTAATTTGACAGATAACAAATGAGTGAAAGCTAGCAAATCCTGTTTTGTCTTTCAGATGGGCTCTTTAGCTTCATGTACACCTTTATTTGCCACTCCTGGGGTGGGAGGACTTCAGGCTTGTCACTTCTCCATTATTATCTTAATATGTACCAACCACAGCCAGGAGCGAAAGAACTGCAAGCAGCCTTACCCCCGAGCAGCTGGGAGCATCAAGAATTTGTCTTTGGAACCAGAATTGATCTGAGCACACAAACATCCACTCCTGGTGATCTCAAACTCTCTTTCTTCCTATAACTTAATGCTGGTGGAGAAATCCTTTAGCTGCTGTTACACACAAAAAAAAAGCCACTGGGAATCAGAAACACGACCTGATCTCCCGCTAATCTGCCAGAGATGCAACAATTAATTCTTACCTACTGTACATTCTTCTGACCATCTCTATTCTTCTGATCTCCATCAAATCTTTCCAGTACTAGTCTGGCCTGGATGGATGAACCACATATTCTGATTAGCATTAGCAGACCGAATTCCCTGGCTGCATTTTTGTCATGGTACTTGTGACATTTCTATTTGGCCATGGTATTGAAATGGAGATTTTTCTGAACTCAAAGTGTGTAGTTCATCTTTTATATACCCTGTTTCCCCGAAAATAAGATCTCCCCAAATAATAAGCCCGAATGGGCTTTTGAGTGCATGCACTAAAATAAGCCCTCCTCCGAAAATAAGCCTTCCCTGAAAATATTGCAACACAGCAGCAGCCATGAGGTGACCATGCTTGCCGCCTCCTACACCCTCAAAAATAGTAAGACCTCCCCGAAAATAAGGCCAAGTGCTTATTTCGGGGGTCAAAAGAAAATAAGACCCTGTCTTATTTTCGGGGAAACACGGTACCTATCCATCTTTAGTCTCTCTCTTAATTCATGTTGGAAAAAATGGGCAGTTAATCCTCAGAAATACCCCTTTCAAAAGTGGAAACAGTACCAAAAACATTGGCCCTGCCCATTCGGGGGGTATTAGGGCATGCTCGGAGGACTATTAAAAAAAAAAAGTACTGGCAGTTGCCCATTCAGGCACATTATTTGAAAATGTGCCCTTATAGTGATTGCAATGGCTCCAAGTTTCTAGACATAGGCAAAGTTCTATTCTGGTCTCCCCTTTGATTTGGCTCATGTTTCAGTTTCATTATGCATTTCAAAAAGGTGTACCTCTTATTTATTTATTTTCTTCCTCCAAGATTTTTAGCTTCATGCTTACAATTTTCAGACCTGGACAATTTTTTTAAAAAATTTTCCTGAATATTTTTTAGCACCCATTATCGTCACATGTCAATAATTCTGCAAAATTGTATTAAAGCCATGAGCTGGCTCAAAGAGTGTGCCATTATTGCTTTTTCGGTTATAACTTGAGAACAATAATAATCACACAGTTCACTCTTTCAGTTCTTTCCTGCCAGATCTTTATCGTCTTTCAGTTATATTATCAGCTTCCTAGCTGTAGTAATAATTTCTTTTTTGTGACTTGCAACATCTGGTTAGTGTACTGTTAGCTACCACGCAAAAGAGACTTTGTGAGTAAGTGTTTTCAAAAAGTATAGAAAGAAAAAAAGTTTATGTATTTATTAAACTTATATGCTGCCTATCTCACTTTGCTAAGCAAATCTGGGTGGCTTAGATCTAAAGCAATACGTAAGGATGATCAGATTTCATATTGTCTATTTCTCATATGTAGAACTGGCCCTGCCTCTAGGAATCCATTTTTGTAATTCTGGGCATGATCTGTCAGATATTAATTCCTTCCTTCATGCAAGGAATTTTCAAGAATCCCTCCGAAAAGCCCTGAAAACATATTTATATTTAAGCAGTCTCGGATGAGAAGAAGCAGGATTTGTTCATCTTACACTTTAATATGGCTTTACTTAATTTCCCACTTGCAAATTAAGAGATAATCTGGTATTCGGTTACTTTTTGAATTTTTCACTTCTCTGAATTTTGCAAGATAGTTCTTTGATTAAAGACGTGTACTATAAACATGAAAATGTGTAAGATTGTGTGAAAAGAACACACAGAAAGTTATGTGATATTTAGGGAAATTGTTTTCAATTAGGTAACTGTAAATTAGGAATATTTCTATATGTGTATGTTTTTTAATTAAAAAGTGATGTAAAAATGGGACAATCCAAACTGGAAAATGTACCCACATGGTGCGGAAACATCTAATTATACCAACTGATTTATAGATGCAGATGTTTCAATCTGCAAATAGTTGCCACAGGGTGCATCAGATATGAACACATCATTTCCATTATACACCATCTTCTAATTTAAGAGCCCTGGTGGTGCAGTGAGTAGAATGCAGTAATGCAGGCTAACTCTGCCCACAGCCAGGAGTTTGATTTTCACCAGTTCAAAGTTGACTCAGCCTTCCATTCTTCCAAGGTCAGTAAAATGAAGAGCCAGATTGTTATGGGCAATATGCTGCTGTTGTAAACCACTTAGGGCTGTAAGGCCCTATGAAGTGATATATAAGTATAAGGGCTATTGCTATTTAGTTATACAGAAATCTTGCCTCACTTACATTCACCTTGTCTAACTGTGTCTTATGCATCCCAGGGCTGTACATGCTTTGTAAAGATTCAGAAGGACTTTGGGCCTTGAAAAGAAAACCTGAGAGAGTGAGCCTGAGAAAGTGATGTTGCTGGTTTATGAGTTGCCTTATCTATAATGAGTTAATGCAACTCATAAGAGTTACAGATAAGCCAAATAGCAGTATATTTTTTTCCCAAAATAACATGACAATGTGTGGACTTCAACTCCCAGCTCAGGTGGAAGCCAAGAAAGAAAATCAGTCTGCTTTAAAGAAGAAGCAGTAAGAGCTTCTTAGTAAGAGCCGAGGTGGCGCAGTGGTTAGGGTGCAGTACTGCAGGCCACTTCAGCTGACTGTTATCTGCAGTTCAGTAGTTCAAATCTCACCGGCTCAAGGTTGACTCAGCCTTCCATCCTTCCAAGGTGGGTGAAATGAGGACCCAGACTGTGGGGGCAAGTTGCTGACTCAATTTGCTAAAAAATTTGTAAACCACTTAGAGAGGGCTGAAAACCCTATTAAGCGGTATAGAAGTCTAATAAATAAATAAATAAATAATAAGCAGAAAGTTGCTCTGCTCATGCAAACTTACCAACCATTTACCTTTTCAGGAAAGTTTGAAGTCATTGGTTTCATTTCAGGAAACCTCCATGGATTGACTGAAAAGTAAGGAGGAAGTACATTAAAGTTTTAAGAGTAGAAACCAATGCGTTGGCTGGGAATTTAGATTGAAGAGGAGCAATATCACCTCTCCCAATACCAATAAGTAGCATGAACAATGTCCTCCTTTTTTAAAAAAAAAAGTTTTTGATTAAATAATACTCCCTTGCAGTATCCTAAGCAATAAGCAATAAGACCCTTTTTTGCCTCTGTTGTGAGAAGCTTCCCACTAGCCTTGCATGAATGCCATTGTGTTACAACAAGCAAATGAGTTGAGTTGAGTTTATTATATTTCTATGCCGCCCTATTCCCCTGAGGGGACTCAGGGCAGCTCACAACCAAGTCGGGGGGGGGGGGAGTACAATAAGAAAAAAAGAACACGAACAAAACAATACCACAATTTAAAACACTCAACAACCATACCATTCGAGGGGGGATAAAAGACTCGTTAGCCCCAGGCCTGCCGGAACAGCCAGGTTTTAAGGGCTTTACGGAAGGCCTGGAGGGTGGTGAGGGTCCGGATCTCCACGGGGAGTTCGTTCCAAAGGGCCGGAGCTGCCACAGAGAAGGCCCTCCTCTGGGTGGTCGCCAATCGGCATTGGCCAGTGGATGGAACTCGGAGGAGGCCTAATCTGTGGGATCTAATCGGTCTATTGGAGGTAATTGGCAGTAGGCGGTCTCTCAAGTATGTGTAGAGGAGGTTAGTTGGCTCTCAGGCATGATGCTTGGAGGCAAGAGTGGGATTCTACTGGTTTAACAAATGGTTTGCTGTGCATGCATGCACAGTTTACATAGCAATCACCTTCTGCGAGAGGAGGAAGTAAGGAAGTAGAGAAGGAAGGGAGCGAGAAAAGAAAGGGAAAATAAGGTGGTGTTACAACAGGCGCTAGTGATGGTAAACAAAGCAACCCAAACTGTATATTATAACCTTTTAAATGGAATAACAAAAGTATAAGAATGGCAAACAAAAAGGAATAAGTACATGAATGTATACCTATAATTGTATGTAAGAGAATAAATGATAGTAATAATATAAAGCATAATATAGGTAAACAATATTTTGTTATAAATAGCTAAGTATAAATAAATATAGAATAGTACATAAAAATGGGTAACGAATAAGGGGACCATGAATGCAAGATAGAAATGTATAGAAGGGAAAACACTAACTGTAAAGAAACCGATACAGAACTGCTATATGATATATGATGGAACTTCTTGTTCCTATGTTGCTTTAAGTCATTTGTTTGTTTTTGTTGATGTGTTTATGTGTTTTTTTAAAAAAAGAAATCACCTTCTGCATTACTGCTGGGGAGGAAAATTGCTGAGGTGCAGCAACCCACTCTGCCACGCCTTCAATCCACTCTGCCACGCCTTCAATCCACTCTGCCACACCTTCAATCCACTCTGCCACGCCTTCAATCCACTCTGCCACGCCTTCAATCCACTCTGCCTTCAGAAAAGGGAATATAGGTGATTATAGCACAGGGGCAGGCAGGTGGGCCCAGCGGATCCTCGGAGCTACAGGTTCACTCCGTAGTGGTGAATCCCACCCTTACTTGGGAGATTATTTATCAGATCTTTATTTGTGTAAGAAGTGGCTGAGATGATAAAAGCAAAATACAATATATAGATAACATATGCTTTGTATAAATAAATCTAGGGACATCAGGAATACAGGCTGCTTTGTGTGGGCATCAATGCTTTCAGTGGCACACAGTAAATTTACAGTTTACTTTCATCTTCGTAGTCTTTCTACTGCTTTCAAAAATAGTCTCATACCTGCATGTGTGTCTCTGTGTGTTTTGCATATGTCGCAGGAACAAAGGTTTATTTTTTTCTTTAAAAAAAAAGGTGATTATTCACAACTGTATAACTTCTCTAAGTGAGCACTAGCAACATTTCAACCAAAACCCAAAGGGAGAAAAACAAATGTTAATCTCTTACTTCATGCTTGTGATTAAAGGAGACGATTGGAAAAAGCTATTGTAAAACACCACGTTCCCATTGGGAATGATAATGCCTTTAAATTGAAACATACAGAATCGAGTCATGCTAGAAAACCCCATTAACTAAACAAGAAAGCCACGATAGAAATAGTGGCGGGAAAAAATAACTGGGAAGAGAAAAAGGCGCCATTGAAGAGTTTGGAGGGAGCGACAGAAGCAAGTCCAGATGTCACTTTCCTAGCGTGGAAGCCAAGTCTGTCCTCTTCCCTTTTTGTGCTTCAGCAAAGATGGATCGAGCAGAAGCTTCTTAAGTGTCTCAGTTAAGAGGTTTTATAATAAGCTGTCAATAAACAACAGAGCTGAGGAACAGATGCAGAGATAGGATTTTATGCATCAGAATTATCTTTTTTCTTTTAAAAAAAAGAGCTCTGTTTTGAAAACCATTTTATATTTCTGTATAATAAAGACATAAAGTATTGAAAGAAACATAAAGTTCAGATACATAGGCTTATGAGAATCACTTAAAGTATTTTTAAGCCAATAAACATTCTCCCTTCTCCTAATAGTTAAGCTATTCAAAAAGATTCCATTAAGACTGAAGGTATTTGTAAGAGGTGCATTTCATCTCAAGGATGGAGAGAATTGTTATCAACAAAAGCAGTGCCTTTTCTGAAGCAGGAAGCAGACTTTTCTGAAGAACGCTGATCCAAAGGAGTTAATTGGTTTCATGGTAATTCCGCTTATCTTTGCCAACCATTAAAGGAGTCTGGATTGCACACAAATTCATTTTGGATTCAGTCTTCCCTCTTCACTTTGGTGAGGCAACCGAGTAGAACAATTTTATAGCGCCCAAAGAGACAAAACTAGTTAACTATCAGAAATGATATATCTCATGGCAAAACCTTCGCAAAAGCCCCAGAAAAGAGCAACTAGACAATATATGTGCTATCGATAGAAATGGTTTGGTTATTTGTTCATTTCCTTGTCATTGGATGAGACCAAGTGCAGCCATCTATATATGGATTTACTAGGCTATTGGCTTTTTAATTAGGTATGAAAAATGAAAAATCTGATCAAAACGATGATTAAATTGTGCAGAGATAGAAAAATATTTGTATATGCTCTTGCATACAGAGGGATAATTTTAATATAAGACATCAAGTGTGGACTATTTTTTTGAGTCATGAATATCCAGCAGATGGACATTAGTCCTCCTGTAGGGCCATTTTATTGCACACTGTTATAACCCAGCAACAACCTGTGTTGCATTCTAATTGGTTGGTCAAGGCACAGCATCTGATTGGCTGGCATCATGACAGTTGGGCTTGACAGTTGCTTCTGGCTAGTATAAATACCCTGACAGTTGCAGGGAGAATCTTTGAATCGCTTGTCATCTGGTACTAATAAAGATCTGTCTTGCATACATGGCTCCTGCGTGTCAATCCCTCACAACAACCCACACACTCACACACGAGATTACAATACTGGCGACGAAGGTGGGATTGATATGCGATTCCCGCAGGAGCCAAAAAACATCAGCCAACTAGTAAGGAGCCACAGGACAGCCAGAAGCCTGTCACTGCCTCCGTTCTCCGGGCCGTGCTGCCTGCGTCCACTGCGAGCCTTGCCGCCGTGCCTCAACTCCTGCCGAAGCCGCTCGTTGCAAGCTTTCGGCGCCTACAGGCCTCCAGGGCCTGCTTTCCTGTCCTGCCTTCCTGTTCTGCCTGCCTTCCAGGCACCTAGCTGTTTCCAGCTGCCTCTGCCGAGGCCGTTCTACGAAGGCTGCAAGCATCTCAAAGCCCTGTCTCCACTTCGCTGCCTCCAGGGCACGAATTCCTCCCTGCGATGCCTCTGCAAGCATCTCAAAGCCCCTGTCTCCACTTCGCTGCCTCCAGGGCACGAATTCCTTCCCGCGATGCCTGCCTGACCAGGAGAGAGAGAGAGGAAGAAGGAGGAGGACTGAAGCGTGTCCCTGCCATCCGTCTCCTGCCTTGCTTCCTCGGCCTCCTGGCCTCAGCTCCGCGCCTCAACGAAGGGAAAGGAGAAGCCTGCCTTCTCGGACTTCCGACGTCTCCTCGGCCTTCCGTCGTTCCCTGTCTTAGCTGCCTCCAGGGCCTGAAATCCTCCTGTCCTGCCTGTCTCCTAAGATACAAACCTGCTTCCCACACTGCTCGAGGCCTTCAACGAGCCTGGACTGGGGAATTCATTGGGCATGCGCAGGATTGTGAGGGAAAAATAGAAAAAAAAATGTAAATAAAGAAATAAAATGTGAATAGGCACTGGGGGGTAAGGAAATTTACTAAACTAATTGAAGCTACTAACCCAGAATGTTCCTGGACAGAGTTGCTAAATTTCTACTTCTGTTTGAGTTGCTAAATTTCTACTTCTGTTACAAAGTTAAGCATTACATTAAAGTGGTTACAAGTGGTTACAGTTATCAGGTTGACTGGGGGGAAGGAGAGAACACAATTGCAAATGGTAAAACTGGAAGAAAAAAAAATGTGAATGAATTGTACAACACAGAAGGGCAAATGTACAATGTACAATTGATTGGTTATTATACAAATAACTGGGGGGAAGGAGTGTTATAACCCAGCAACAACCTGTGTTGCATTCTAATTGGTTGGTCAAGGCACAGCATCTGATTGGCTGGCATCATGACAGTTGGGCTTGACAGTTGCTTCTGGCTAGTATAAATACCCTGACAGTTGCAGGGAGAATCTTTGAATCGCTTGTCATCTGGTACTAATAAAGATCTGTCTTGCATACATGGCTCCTGCGTGTCAATCCCTCACAACAACAACCCACACTCACACACGAGTTTACAATACACACCATGCTTGCCATCAAGCCAAAAAAATATACTGTACATTCCAGAAACAATTTACTTCTTGTGATCTCATCATCTATCTCTTACATTCAGTGATGTGCGGTGAGGTTTATGGCTGGTGAGGCAGTCCTCTCCCCCAACATCTCACTGTCTAAAGCGCTTTCTTTCAACTTTGATTTCAACTCTGCTCTTGCCTGCCATCATGAAAATGTAAAAATGTAAAAGGAAAAGGCAAGAGCTGCTGAGGTCAGGCTAGGCTAGTTGCTGCCAGAGTCCCCCATGGATGACTCTGCTTAACTGTTCAAAAAAGCCTCTAAAAAAATCGCCCTCTACAGGACGAAGCAAGAGAACCACGTGCCTCATCTACATGAGGAATTTTTCGGCTTTTAACCCTTGCTTAACTCTGCTCGAGTGATCATAAAGTCAGACTAGATGAGGTACATGGTTCTCCTGCCACCTCTTGTAGAGGGCACTTTTTTAGAGGCTTTTTTAAACAGTTAAGCACTAAGCAGAGTCATCCACTGTGACTCTGGCAGCAACTAGCTCAGCCTTTTTCCTTTTACGTTTTTCTTTTCTTTTCATGATGACAGTGGTGAGGCTCTGCCTCCCCTGACTGCACGTCACTGCTTACACTATACATACATGATCTTTTGCAGGTCTTTTTTGGAGAGGATCATTTTTTTTATTAAAGTCACACTAAGTTTTTTTTTTAATGGTGCAAACCCAGCAATTGTGTGGGAACAATTAAACTTGCAGCTGAGTTGTGTGTTTTGGTTGCTTGATGGTTTTGCTTGAGATTTTACCTGCACCGATTATAACAGTTCCATTTGGAATCTGTCACACCAAAAGGCTGCATCATGGCTGTGAGCAATCCAATATGGTCTTTGCAAAAGTTTTAATATGAAGCTGTTATCAAAGCTGTGGGAGGCTGTGGCCAAAGGTAAAACTCATCTTGACTGCATTTACAATTACAGTGGAGTATTGCTGAGAATTGTCATTGGAAAAAATAGAATTGCCAAATATTAGGTTGGTCATAACTTCTTAAAGTATACTATATCACAGGGGTGGGTTCCTGCCAGTTCTAATCTCTTCTATAGAAGATGTTCCATAAATCTACAGTACCATTTAGAACCGGTTCCAGCTCCCTCCCCCCGCCCGTCCGCACATCATCAAGATGAAAAGCGAGAGAAGGAATTCTGGGAGTTGAAGTCCACAAGTCTTAAAGCTGTCAAGTTTGAACATCCCTGGGGTTTTTTTTTCTAAAGGGTTAGGGGTTCAAGGGTCTTGTAACTTAACTTTAAGACTTGTGTGCTTCAAATGCCAGAGTTTCTGAGCCAACATTTTGGTTGCTAAGCAAGAGCGTTGTTAAGTGAGTTTCACCACATTTTACAAGTTGGCTATGCCCACCCAGTCACATGGCTGACAAGCCACTCCCACAAAGCAGGCCACACCTACAGAAGAGGTTCTAAAAATTTTGAAACCCACCACTGCTATATCAGCCCCCATAGGAAAGTATGTGCACATAGCTTCTTTTAAAAATATGCTGTGGTATGGTAGGTAAGTTCAATATAATAGTGCTAATAGTTTAGCTGGGAGCCTACAGATAAAATCATTGCTGCCTCTTTCTCTGAATGCATGCTAGAAGCTTTTTCCTGAAACTCTTTTATTGATGTGAGAACTCCTACCAGAAATCTAAACAAATCTACTAATGAAGCTTCATAACCCAGATTCCTTATATACTGCAGAGAGGCTCTAAACGTGGCTTCAGACAATCTTTTCCTTTCTCTTTTTAAATTTTATTTGCTGACATCAATGCTGGTTGCAATGTATTCTTCACATAATTAAGGCAGCATATGGGCAGATGGGCCAAATCTACAAAGATGAAAGCAAAGGCTCAGAATGATTGAAGACTTGCAACCAAAGTCAAAGATTCTTTTAAAAAGGATCTTTCAATGTATAAATAACAAGGAAAAAGTCAAGGAAACAGTGGATCCACTTAAAGAAAGAAGATGGCAAGGAAGTAGCAGGCAGCAAAAAGAAAGCAGAACTGCTTAACTCATTCTCACGCAAAACCTACCAAAAACATAGCTGTGAAAGACAGACTAGAAACAAAAATTCAAATAAGAAGAAAATGGTTAGAGAGCACCTATCCGACCTTGATGAATACAAATCACTGGGACCTGATGGATTACATCCCAGAGTTCTGAAGGTGCTGGCAGATGTTACCTCAGAACCATTGTACCATATCTTTTAAAAATCCTGGAACACTGCAGAATTACCTGAGGATTGGAAAAGAGCTGATGTGGGTCCCATCTTCAAGGGGGGTTGGGGCTGACCCAGGAAACTACAGACCAATCAGCCTAACATCAATACCTGGGAAGATACTGGAAAAGATAATCAAAAAACATATCTGTGAATATCTAGAAGCAAATAAGGTTATAACTAAAAGCCAACATGGGTTGTTAAAAACTGATCAAGGCAAACCAATCTCACTTCATTCTTAGACAAAGTGACTAAATTAGTAGACTAGCAAAATGCAGTGGACATAGTATGCTTAGACTTCAGGAAGGCATTCAACAAAGTAGACCACAATCTACTTCTTGATAAGCTAGAAAAATGTGGGATAGACCACATCACCACCAGATGGATTTGTAACTGGCTGACAAACTATACCCAAAGAGTTATCCTTAATGGTACTACACAGTGACACACAGTCAGGGGAGGCTGTGGAGGCAGAACCTCACCCCTGTCATCAGGAAAAGAAAAAAAAATGTAAAAGGAAAAAGGCAAGAGCTGAGGTCAGGCTGAGCTAGTTGCTGCCAGAGTCACCATGGATGACTCTGCTTAGTGCTTAACTGTTTAAAAAAGCCTCTAAAAAGCGCCCTCTACAGGAGAAGGCAGGAGAATGATGTGCCTCATCTAGTCTGACTTTAGGCATTTTATGATCACTAGAGCAGAGTTAAGCAAGGGTTAAAAGCCTAAAAATTCCTGATGTAGGTGAGGCACGTCGTTCTCCTGCCTCCTCCTGTAGAGAAGCAATCAGGGTAGCAATCAAGTCCACAAGTCTAAAAAAAATTGTGCCAGTGCCTCACCAGCCATAAACCTCACCGCACATCACTGGTACTACATCTAAATGGAGGGAAGTAATCAGTGGGGTACCACAAGGTTCTCTCCTAGGCCCAATACTCTTCAATATCTTCATAAAATGATTTAGATGAGGAAATGTAAGGGGAACTCATCAAACTAGCAGATGACACTAAGCTGGCAAGAATACTCAAAACCCCAGAAGACAAGCTCAGGATCCAAAAAGATCTTGACAGACCTGAACAATGAAATTGTTCAATGAACAACATGAAATTTAATGTGGAGAAAAGCGAACACTTTAGGCAGGAAACAACAAAGATACAAGTACAGATTAGATGAAACCTGGCTCAAAAACAGTAACTGTGAGAGATACCTTGGATTCCTAGTGGATAATCACTTAAATATGAGCCAGCAGTGTGTGGCAGCAGCCTAAAAAAGTAAATATAATCTTTGGTTGTATAAACAGAGGCATAGAATCAAACTCACGTGAAGTATCAGTACCACTTTATAAAGCCTTAGTAAGTATACTGCATCCAATTTTCGTCACCACATTACAAAAAAGATGTTGAGACTTTGGAAAAAGTGCAAAGAAGAGCAACTAAGATGATTAAAGGCCTGAAGAGAAAAACACACGAAGAACAGTTGCAGGATTTGGGTTTGGCTAATCTAGAGAAAAGAAGGATTAGGGTGGCCATAATAGCAGTATTCCAGTATTTGACAGATTGCCACAAAGAGGAGGGGATCAATTTATTTTCCAAAGCACCAGAGGGCAGGACAAGAAACAATGAATGGAAATAATCAAGGAGAGAAGCAACCTGGAATTAAGGAGAAACTTACTAACAATTGTTAATTGAAAACAATTAACTAGTTTGCCTTCAGAAGTTGTGGGTGTTTTATCACTGGAGGTTTTTAAGGAAAGACTGGACAGTCACTTGCCTGAAATGGTATAGGATTTCTTGCTTGAGCAAGGGGTTGGGCTAGAAGCCCTCAAACGTCCCTTCCAGCTCCATTCTGATTGATTGATAGTCTTAGAGTATATTAAGTTAGCTGTCAGGAGATATAGAATATCCAAAGCAGTTGACTAGATAATAGAAACTCTGAGCACTTTCAGATGATTAGGCTTTCTGTCTCCCAACCCTTCTGGATACACTTTAAATGCACATGAAATCAATCTCAGCTCCTTGAGTGTCTTCTGCTCTAGTGTAGCAGGGCAGGCCAAGGCTAGCTGAGCATCTAGAAGTGAAGCCTACTTCTCTCTTTCAGTCCATTCCTCTGTCTTATTGGAAAAAAGAAGATTGCTGGTGAAAACCAAGGCAGGCAATTGCTGATTGCTTCTCAGTTTCAAGTTATTGCAGAGGTTTCCTTCTCACCCTAAGGATCTCCTCTCAACAAATCCATAATCTCTACACTGTTTTGGAAGAGTTCCTGGTGTTCCCAGAAACCAAATTACAGAGTGTAGAGTACTATTTTAATCCAGCTGAATGTTTTGCCATTTTTCATTCTTCCCTATTTGCTCCCTTAAAATGGCATTTCATCATTCAAGAAAACAACCGTGGCCCCTTCCCCTAGTGGCCCCCTCCTTTGATCAGCAAGAAGTTCATCTCCTGCCAAAGCCACAGTTGCACCTTTACCTACTGCTCTTTCTGGCCTGTATTAGGCTAAGGGTGTGGATGTGAGGGTGATCTGGCTGCGACATCTGTCACCCCATTGATCGCCAGGGTTGATTCGGCTGATCTGGCTGGCTAGGCAGGTGTCCCCTTCCTCCCTCACCGCTCCATGTGCGCCCCTCCTGAAGCTGCGCGTTTGGTGGAAGAGGACGACCATCCCAAATAGAAGTAGTGTACTGATCTTCGGTCAAGGGTATACGATAGCTGTGCTCCCCTGCTAGAACCTCCAAACAAGCTCAAGGCTAAGCCTAAACGCCAACTTATAGTCCCTTGGTTGGACCATCTTTAGAATATCACATCCAGTTTTGGTTGCAACAATATAAAAAGATGTTGAGTTTCTAGAAAGAGAGCAGAGAAAAGCAATAAATATGATTAGGGGACTGGAGAGTAAAACATATGAAGAATGGTTGCAGGAACTGGGTATGTCTAGTTTAATGAAAAGAAGGACTAGGGGAGACATGATACCAGTGTTCCAATATCTCAGGGGCTGCCACAAAGAAGAGGGAGTCAAACTATTCTCCAAAGCACCTGAGGGCACAACAGGAAGCAATGGGTGGAAACTAATCAAGAGAACCAACCTAGAAATAAGGAGAAATTTTCTGGCAATCTGTGGGATGACTTGCCTCCAGAAGTTGTGGATGCTTCAACATTGGAGCTTTTTAGGAAGAGATTGGACAACCATTAGTCAGGAAATGGTTTCCTGCTTAAGCAGAGGGTTGGACTAGAAGATCTCCAAGGTCCCTTCCAAGTCTTTTATTCTGTTATGCCAAGTATGGAGGAGTTGCTCAAGTTTGCTGCTGGACAAGCCATGCCATGATACTGCTATAGTAGTCTGAGAATCCCTAGAACACATATTTTAGAAGTGATAGCTGAAAGAGTAACAAGAGAGTCCCCCAAATAGTTTAAATTCACAAACTGCTTCCCTTTATGCAGCAGTCTGGACATTAAAAAAAGATGAAGCCAACAGGCTAACTGATGCTCTAGTCCTTTCACGCCCATAATTTTGGAAAATGAAATTTCCTCTCGCAGATGGTGCCTCTTAGCCTTCTGCTGGGAATTTTAGTTGTAAGGTGATGACATCTGTTATGATGGGAGTGTTGCATGTTATCTTTGAATCAAAGCAATTAGTTCAGCTAATCCTCTGCCAGTTCAGAGTTATTTTCCACAGCACATTTAGCAAGGCAATAATACTGACATTATGTTACAGATTCCAATATTTTACCTTGAGATGCTACATCAGTTCTGAATAGGCCTTATGGATAACTTCTATTGACTTTGAACTTATGTTTCCTTTTTTTCGTGGTCTTTTTCTTGATATACTTCTGCTGAACCTCATTTGTCTGATATTGCTTTCTCATTTATCATGGTAGACATTCTGGGTAAGATGGCCATGGGGATGGCCGGTAATACTGACAGATGCTCTACTCTCTATTTTTCTGTTGCATAGCTCCTCCTTTCTCGTATTTCTCTCCCCAGGACTCTGTTCTTTCAGTTAGCACCTTTGCCTTTCCTTCCCATAACCTTGTTCTTAATTTCCTTCAAAAGCTCCCCAACCTTGGTGGTCTCCAGCTTCTGCCCAGTGGCCAGCAGTGGGATTCAAGTAATTTAACAACCGGTTCTCTGCAATAATGATTTCTTCCAACAACCAGTTTGCAAAACTGCTCAGAATGTTAACAACCAGTTCTCCCAAGGTGGTGCGAACTGGCTGAATCCCACCACTGCCTGTGGCCCAGTATGTATAAGCTTATGTGTTCCAAAATGTTCTTCTAGTTCATCACACTCCATTTATCTATTTTTTTTTAAAGCAATGAACAAGTAAACCATTTATATCGGAAATATAATTTATTTTGGAAATAATTGCAAAAGAGACATTGGAACATCTCAGTACATAGGAATTGTTATCCCAGTAAGCCTCTCATTTCTGATGGTAACAGTGAAAAAGAAAAGGGGAAACACATTAGCATTGACATTAAGAGGCATTAAAATTAAGGCCCCATTCCAGGTACCTCAACGCCGAGAGGTCAGAAGAAGCCTTGCAATTCATGATGGGTCTCCCAGGGCCTTCTTTGCTATCTCTTTGATGCCAGGCGAGGACTTTTGAGAAAAAAATCTGTTAGAGAAAAAGTGTTAAATTATTTTAACCAGAAATCTAGGATTAGGATTAAAGTCCAAAGACTATTCTTCCCCAAGAACTTCCAGATGTTGCTGAATCTAATGTCCTTATTCTGTTAGATTAGTTATCTGTTCCTTTCAAAGCTACCGAAAGGGTTGTAAGCCAATTTGTGGCGTTTTTTTTAATGCACTTGGATTTTTTTTCTTAACTCCTGGATCCAGTACAAGTATATTCTTCAGAGATGATTTATGCCTCTTTTCCCTGGTACCTGCCTGGTGTATTGGGACTATATTCTGAGAGTTGTAGCCCAATCCCCAGGAGAGCCCCAAGATGAAATCTAACTTATGGGACTTGCTGGAGCCTCAGAGTATATTGCTCCTATGTGGCTGCTTCCTGTCCACTGATCTTATCCCTTATTAATGATTCCACTCATGAGATGGTTGGTAACTAGTGCCTGAATATTATTTTGGAGTTTAAAAACAAATTGAACATTCTTCCACAGTGATGGTTGATTTGTGACCCATTTGGGTCTTTGCTCTTGATTCCAGGATAGTGCCATTAAAACATTGGGGATTTTTTTTTAATTGTCTAGCTTTATTGACTATAGTCCCGATGTGTTAGCGCCAAAAAAGTCAGGGAGTTCATGACCTCCATGGCAACCATGACTTTGTCATAAGTAATCTCTGACTTTAGGGGTAGTAGACCACTACACATGGAAGGTGATACAATAAAGGAAATTAATCACTGTGTTAAATGTGGTTGGCAGGCGTTTAGCAAGTTAGGCATGATTTTCAAGAACAACCTCCCTCTGTGCCTGAAAAAAGTGTTTAGATCAGTGTGTGCTACCTATTCTAACATATGCTGTTATGGCAAAATTAAGATCTGCCTTTTTACTTACGTAAGAATAGAAGCCGACACCATCAAATTCCAAGAGAAGAGAGGTTTTTTATTGAACGCGTTCAAGAGCTCAGCTGATTTGCATCAAACTGAACTGCCTTAGGTATCCTTTGGCAGAGTTTTTATACCTTCAAATTGATTATTACAAATCATACAGACGTCAAATAGGTGTATACAAGTTTAAGGTCATAAACTTCTTACTTAGGTCAGTAAAGGACATTTCGGGAAGGTTACAAATATTTCGGGAAAGTTACAAATACATGATTCCCATAAGATCTCCAAAACATAATAGGGAAGTGAGGTGAAGATAATAGGGAAGTGAATCTTGGTTACTCATGAAGCTGAGGAAGATTGCTAAAGTATTGCTAAAGTATTGCTAGCATATTGATAAAATATCGCTTGCTTACAAGTTGAACTTTTGTTGTTCTAAACTGTCACTATGTCGCGTGCGTCTATGATTAATGTTCTGTGGTTAACTGTCCACCCAGATTTCCTAATTGCCAACAAAAGCACACATTCTAAGTTCCCCTTTTTAGAGATGCAAGAAAATAAGGAACTATCTTTCTTTAGGCAAAAAGGCATACACAGAGTTCCAAATCTAAGCATTAGAATTAGAATATTTAGCCTGATTAAGTATTGGGGGGTTCACTTGTGGACCCCATGCTGTTTCAATGCCAGTGAAACATTGGAGACTAATCTCACAGTCGATACAAAAGCTATGGGTGGAACAAAGAGCCATAGAAAGATACATGCTTGGCATTACAAGACAAGATAGAAAGGCCTGCACATGGATTAGGGAACAAATGAAAGTATATAATATCATCAGGAGAGTAAAAGAATTGAAATGGAAATGGGATGGTCACATAGCAAGAAGATTAATGGCAGGTGGACCAAGGCAGTCGTGGAATGGATCCCACTTGATAAAAAGCATCCACAAAAGGGATCTAAAATGAGATGGATCAATGACATCAGCAAGTATTGCAGGCCCAATTGGCAAAGGAAAGCTGTGGACCTTATTGGTTGGAAATCTGCAGAAAGAGCCTTTCATCCTACAGTGAATAGATAATCGCTAAAATGATGATGATTATGAGACTCTGGCTTAACACATGCTGGCAGATCTTCTATTTGCTTTGGGACCATTGTGCTGTGATCTGTACATGTACACCAATGCCTTGGTCAAATCACTTCCTGGTCTAATTGAAATTAACTGCCACCTCTGGGACCTCTGTTAAACTTCTGCCTGGTGGATCTAGAGGGCTTCTGAAGTTTCCCAATGAACTGGCAGGCATTTGATTCACTGATTTCTTGATTAACCTGTGGTAAAAGGAGGTGATCTAAGCTTTTGATGATATTGCCCTGAGAATCCTCTTTGTGCACACTGAATGCAGGATATGGCTTGCCTGATTGAGAAGCTCCAGAAAATGAAGCATCACAAATGACACATACCGAGAAAGTGAACCTGAACTCCCCATGACATTCAAAGAAGCAAAGTGTTGCCACTTTTCCAGTAGTGGGTTTCAAAATTTTTTACAACCTCTTCTGTAGGTATGGCCTGCTTTGTGGGAGTGGCTTACCGGCCATGTGACTGGGTGGGAGTGGCTTGCCAGCCATGTGACTGGGTGGGCATGGCCAACTTGTAAAATGTGGTGAAACTCACTTAACAATGCTCTTGCTTAGCAACCAAAATGTTGGCTCAGAAACTCTGGCATTTGAAGCACCCAAGTCTTAAAGCTGTCAAGATCTTTGCACTCCTAATCCTTTAGGAAAAAAAACCCAGGGGTGTTCAAACTTGACAGCTTTAAGACTTGTGGACTTCAACTCCCAGAATTCCTCCTCTCTCTCTTCATCTTGATGATGTGCGGACAGGCAGGGGGAGGGAGCTGGAACTGGTTCTAAACAGCACTGTAGATTTGTGGAACCTCTTCTCTAGAAGAAGTTAGAACTGGCAGGAACTCACCCCTGTGATATAGTATACTTTAAGAAGTTATGACCAATCTAATATTTGACAATTCTATTTTTTCCAATGACAATTCTCAGCAATACTCAACTGTAATTATAAATACAATCAATATGAGTTTTACCTTTGGCCACAGCCTCCCACAGCTTTGATAACAGCTTCATATTAAAAACTTTTACAAAGACCATATTGGATTGCTCACAGCCATGATGCAGCCCTTTGGTGTGACAGATTCCAAAGGTTAGAACTGGCAGGAACCCATCCCTGCACTTTTCTATCCTTCTTGTATCAATGGGCTGTTGGAAGCTGTCTTGCTTGGAACACAAAATTTCCCTTTAGGGAGGGATGGTTATGAAGATCTCCCAAATGGCGTCTGTAACTACTTTGCATGGCATTTTTCCACAGAAAGTTGCTCAGATTTGCCAGAGCCTTTTCTGCTCCTGGGGTATTATCTATTCTGTTATCTTGGACTCTGATTAGCTGATCCATTTTGAAGTAGACAGGATGTTCTGTGGAATGACATCCGTCGCTTGCAAACTTGATTCATCCCCCTTTTAGCTCCTGCACAAGGCCAGGAGTTTTGACAAACTAAATCCAGGGAAATTATCACACCTCTTTCTATGTAGGTGTGATGTTCTTGACTATGTAGGTGTGATGTTCTTGAAAGAGGTCATGGTGCATCCTCTTCAAGAGGCCCTCCCTGAGTCCAGTGGGATCAATTTCCAACCTTCTAATTTGTGTGTGTGTGTGGGAGGGGAATGTTGAAAGTATGTCTATGGAGATTCTCAATCATCCAGCTCATGTTTGTCCCAAAAGTGCTTTTTTGAGATGCAACTGGACTGTCTAGTTTTTTGGGTTTTTTTCGGTAATTTTTTTTTTCATTTTCATAACATACATGTATACTATTACATAGCCAGCATCGTTTTGTATTATTAAATATTTACATCAATTCATCTTACCATCAACTCCCAAAATACAATTATTAGCTCTTCTGCTCTCCATACACCATATTTGTCCTTATCTATCACCTTCTTCTCCCTCTCTTCTCCCCCTCCCTACCTCCTTTCTTCCCTCTGCCATCCTTCCCTTCTCAACTTCCCCTTCCTCTCTCCTTCTCCTCCCTCCCCTTGCCACTCCTCCTTTCTCTCCTCCTCTTCCCCCCTCCTTGCCCTCTCTCCTATTCCTCTCTTCTTCCCTTACCTCTCTCCTTTTCTTTCCACTGTTCAACTCATTTACTTGGTGTATTTCAGCTTCTGAGCAAGTTCCATTTTATGTTGATGATATTTATAGTTCTTTTTCAATATACATATTTAATTTTAACATATATTCTCCTTCTTTCTTAAAAAAATAAAACAAAAAGTATACATATATAGTCATTGTGCTTTTAACCACCACCACCACCCCCAGCCTAATTTTGGTCGAAATGTAGACCTGGTCACAATTCCCAGCTATTCTCATCATTATCTTTATATAATTATACATCCTTATGCGCCCCCAATTTGTGATTCTGTCTTTAAATCTCAATAGTTTCCTATTGTACATATATTCCATGTTCCCTCTCCATATTTCCATATTTTGGATTAGATTACCCTTAAATTGTCTATAAATTGCTGTTCAATGTTCATTACAATTCCCTTAATCTATTATGTAAAATAACAAGCAGTATACATCTCACTTTATTCGTCATCTTAAATGTCATCATATATATATATATATATATATATATATATATATATATATATATATATATATATATATATATATATATATATATATATATATATATATATATATATATCTTCCATGTTTCATATATTTTAACCCATGTTTAGTTATCTTTCTGTTGTCATTTTCAGTCAATTCACAACTCAGTTTAATTATCATGTATCAAAGTGACTCACAAACCTCTGCTTTACAACCTCCCCATATCAGTTTCATATTTATCCATATTCCATATATTTTGGGCTTTTTAATTATGTTTCCATTATTATGTTCAACCAGTTAACAACTCCAGTTTATTATACAATTTAGGAATAAAACCCTTATCTTGCTTTATATTTTCCCATATCTAGATATCTGATTTTTCCTAGTAAGTCTTTTGTCCCACTTCTCTGTTCCTGTCTTCTCCCTTTTCTTTATTTTAACACCTCCACTCCCTTCAATTTTCCCCACATCACCCTCAGCAGAGTATTTTATATTTCTTTCTTTTCAACCTCCAAAACCACTTTTGTCTACTTTTTATTCCCTTTTGTTGGGACACCTCCTCTTTTTACAGTTTTCCCTATACCACTACCAAGACTGATGGAGTTTTCTGTCTGCTTTTTATTTCCCTCCATTTATCCCACTTCGTTGTCTTGCCCCCCTGCTTCTTCTTTGGATTCTTCTTTAGATCTCTGCTTCCCTAGATTCAGAATTCTATGTAGGCTTGATTTTAATGATTTATGCATATTTTTTATAATTTCACATAGTTCTTCTAATTCCCAGTTTTCCATGATGTCCAGTTCCAAGGTTAAGGTTAATTATTCAATTCTTGTTTCATAGTTCTAATCCACCTTAAGTTTATCTACTTCAGCTGCTGCAGGGAAAAGCAATTGGAGCCATCTTAGTCTTTTGTTCTTTCTTAATATCCAGTTCCAAGGTTGCAGTTAGTTATACAAATCTTATTTCAAAATTCTGGTCCACCTTAAATTTAATAAATCCAACTACTTTGAAACCGGAAGAGAAGCTTACACCATCTTAATCTTTTGCAGAAGAGAGAGGGGGAAAAAAGAAGAGAGAGGAGAAAAAAACCTTCGTATTTCCCAGGTCTTGAGTCCAATATTTATTCTTTCCTTTAATAACTGCTCAAAATAAATCACTTGTAACAAGCTTGCAATCAGCCACAGGTTTCTCTTTGCCTCCTGTTTTTCCAAATTCTAATTTATGGCAGTTGGTTAATTAAAACTTCCCACACAGTCAAGGTTAGGTTATCTGTTATCAGTGAGAAGACATGTTTTTTTCTTAATTATATTAGCTGGAAGGAATTCAAACAAAGTAAAAGTAAACCCTTCGGGATGTTGGTTTCTATTTCAAATCCAAAACCAAATTTAGAGTTTATAATTGAGTAGGTTTGTCACTTCTCTGCTTCCTATCCTTCTGTTTGAAAGTATTTCAAATAAAGAGCTTCATGGGGGGAAGGCTGGTGTTACAACCCTCCACCTTCCTTTCTTCCTTTTCTTTTGGAAAAAGAAAGTCCCGATCTGACCATCAATATTATTTATGTTCTCAAGATTTCTTTGCTTTTTCCAGGTTTAATTTATGGCTGTGGATTAGATAAATTTTCTTACTCAGTCTTTCATCTTTTCCACTCCCCTCCTGTTCCATTTGCTTTGACAAAAAGCCAGCATCTTGTCAGCCATGTTGAAGGCTGCCACCCCAACTCCGATTCATAGGCAAATCCCTAACCTGCTAGGGACCAGTTGCTTCCCTCTGGGTCTGATGAGACGCTGCCCTTCTTCGCCCCCGCCTCCAGTGAGTATTCTGATCCAAAAGGATCTGAGAATTGGTTTGTCAGACAGGGTTCATGTGAGACTCTTAAGAGCCCACACACACCCATGTCTGTCTAGCTGGAGAACTTCCTGTTGAATCTGTCTGGTTTTTCTTTGAAGATGTTTGCTTCTCATCTGAGAAGCTTCTTCACTCTGAAGAAGAGCTGAAAAAGCTTCTTGAACAAGAAGCAAAACATTCAAAGAAAAAACCAGACAGTCCAGTTGCCTCTTGAAAAAGAAGCTTTGGGACATGTTGAAACTATGTTGGGGATTGAGTTGCAGAGCACTCTAGGCCAATTTACCTAGATTTAACCCTTTCCATCAGGATTCATCATCGCTTGAAACAAAAATGCATTGATTGCTCTAGTGCAGAGGTGTCAAACTCACACTGTCTGCACATATTGTAGTCATGTAACATATTGTAACTCCCCCCCCTTTCACTAAAATGGGTAGGCGTGGCCAGCGTGTGATGCATCTGGCCCATGGGCCAAAAGTTTTGGACCCCTGCTCTAGTGGGTGATCCTTGTGGAGCCTTGATGGGAGTTGTGCATCCCCCTTGATTTTACAAGACTTCCTAACAGTTTTCAGCACTAACAACCTTATAACACGTGGAGCACCCAGTGGTGGGATTCAGCCAGTTCGCACCTATTCGGGAGAACTGGTTGGTAACTTTCTAAGCAGTTTAGAGAACTGGTTGTTGGAAGAAATCTCCTTTTGTTTTTTTCCCCCACTTTACAGGGCTAATCCTGTAAGGAAGGCAGGAAGGAAACATTCTGATGTCGTTTCTAGCTTAATCTTTACTGTCCTGTTTACAGAAACTGCCTCTCTGGTTAACCCTTATTACACTATAACAGCTAAGGCAAAGTGTCCATCGATGTGAGTGACATTGAGTTGACCACACCAACCCAGTCACAAGACCTCCAAGCCACACCTATCCAGCTGGTCATTAGAGCAGAGGACCGGTTGTTAAATTATTTGAATCCCACCACTGGGAGCACCTGTGAGCACTGGGGATTAACAGTCGTAGTGAGAGAAGAGTGCTGTAGGAATCAGTCCCCTTATTATGCAATATCTATAAGAAACCATTGAGAGAGAGATAATTGGTAATTTGAATGTGATACCTTCAGTATGCTGATGATATTTAGCTTTATGTTGCTACCCCAGGCTCAGCTTGAGATGCTACTGAAGTCTTGTTCTGAAGTCTGAAGGTTGTTCGAGTCTGTAGGGGACAAGGCAAGCTAAAGGGGAAGAGACAAGGTAAGTGAAACTCAAACAAGCTGGAGTTGTCATTTGTTCAGCAACAACAACAGAATTTGTCTCTCAAAAGGATGAGAGGCTGTGGCCAGGAAATGTTTTTCCCTAGCTGTAGCTGATGTACAAGTTGGAGCTTTATCTGCAGCAAAATGGTCTGGCTACAACAACCTTTTATCACTATTCAGTTTGAATTTGCAATTTCTATATACTACTAAAACTACTACTACTCTCTGTAACCTTTAATATGTTTATTTATTTCATTTGTATGCCGCCCTTTTCCCCCGAGGGGGACTCAGGGCGGCTCACAACTCAAAACAAGGGAAGGGGGGATACAAACAATTTGACAACAACACAAAACAATACATAATTTAAAAGCGCAACAATCATACCATTCGAGATAGGGGCACGGTTCTTTAGCCCCAGGCTTGTCGGAACAGCCAGGTTTTAAGGGCTTTGCGGAAGGCCTGGAGGGTGCGAATCTCCATGGGGAGTTCGTTCCAGAGGGTCCGAGCAGCCACAGAGAAGGCTCTCCTCCGGGTAGTCGCCAGTCGACACTGGACAGCGGATGGAATTCGGAGGAGGCCTAGTCTGTGGGATCTAATCGGTCTGGTGGAGGTAATTGGCAGCAGGCGGTCTCTCAAGTACCCAGGTCCAATACCATGAAGGGCTTTATAAGTGACGACTAGCACCTTGAAGCGTATCCGGAGACCAATAGGCAGCCAGTGCAGCTCGCGGAGGATAGGTGTTACGTGGGTGAACCGAGGTGCACCCACGATCGCTCGCGCGGCTGCATTCTGGACAAGCTGAAGTCGCCGAATGCTCTTCAAGGGCAGCCCCATGTAGAGCACGTTGCAGTAGTCCAGATAGGACTAGGGTGAAATGGTGCATTGCAGGGCAAACTTTGTCCACAAACATTACTGTAGCTCAAATGGACTAACTTCCAGAATGCCGGGACCCATTGCACCCAAGAGAATGAAATTTGGAAAAGAGGTGGCTGCTTCAGCACTGCTGGGATGCTCCAGTCACATGATCCTCATTTTCAATCTTCCATGACAGTTTCCAGGCCACTCACTCAATCCTTCTCTTCCTCCGCCACCCAGCAGCAGCCACTTAATTTCCTGCTGTGAAAGGGAGGGAGGGAAGGGGGGGAGGGAGGAATAGGGAAGAAGAAACTTCCATGCACCCTCCCCAACTCATACTGCCCCACACATGCATCTTCCCTGATCCAAGTGGCACCTCTTGTGCACTCCCACACAATCTTCCTAATCCATGCTGTCCCCCCACGCACACTCCATGACCTGCATGGCACCTCTTGCACACCTCTGCACATCCTTCCCAACCAGCATCCTTGTGCAACCCCTCTCTACCTCCCCCAGCAACCAGTTATCTGCATGCACCAATGAGCCCTGGTGACTCAGTGGTTAGAATGCAGTATTGCAAGCTAATTCAGCTAGCCCTGTATTAATTATCAGGTTTCCAGATATAACACAAAATGCTAATTCTGACTTATGAAGCACTACATGGCTTGGCAGAGCCACTTACTCTACCCTAAGTCCATTCATCTAGAACCATGATAGCGAACCTATGGTACGCGTGCCACAGGTGGCACGCGGAGCCATTTATTAGGGCACACAAGGCATTGCCTTGTCAGCTCCAGTGTGCATGTGTGTGCTGGCCAGCTGACTTTGGCCCTCATTTTCGGCCATTTTTCACCCTCCAGAGGCTTCAGGGAAGCCTTCTGAAGCCTCTGAAGAGCCTCTGGGGGGTGGGGAAGCCCGTTTTCGCCCTCCCCAGGCTCCTAGAAAGCCTCTGGATTTAGTTAACATTGTTTTGGGTTAGGTAAAGGTTAGGGTTCCGCTCGCACTTATGTGCTAGTCATTCCCAATTCTAGGGGGCAGTGCTCATCTCAGTTTCAAAGCCAAAGAGCCAGCGCTGTCCGAAGATGTCTCCATGGTCATGTGACCAGCATGACTAAATGCTGAAGGCGCATGGAACGCTGTTCCCTTCCCACCAAAGGTGGTCCCTATTTTTCTACTTGCATTTTTACATGCTATAGAACTGCTAGGTTGACAAAAGCTGGGAAAAGTAATGGGAGCTCACTCCATTACACGGCGCTAGGGATTTGAACCGCGGACCTGCCGACCTTTCTTTTTCTTTTTTTAAATTATTATTATTTTAATTTTATCAATTTCATATATACATTCACAATTATATGATCTCATAACTGTTATTAATAATATGTATTTATAACAATTTTTCCCTACTGTTGACAATATACTTGAAGATTGCTTTTTTAACATCCCATAGATCCATCTTATCTTACAACGGTCCTACTTCTTCTTTCCTCCCTCCCTCTTTCCTTCCCTCGTTTCTTCTCTCCTACTCCCCTTCCTTCCCTCCCTCCTTCCCCTTCCCTCCTTCTCTCCTTCCCTCCTTCCTTCCCTCCTTCCTTCCCTCCTTTCTTTTCTCCTTCTCTCCTTCCTTTCCCCCTTCCTTTCCTCCTTCCTTCCCCCTTCCTTCTCTCCTACATTCCCTCCTTCCTTCCTGATCGACAAGCTCAGAATCTTAGCCACTGAGCCACCGCATCCCAATCTATTTTGGGTTATGGGTTCTTAATTCCTACTTTGGCCATTTCGTTAGATTTTTTTTTCCTATTGCTGCAAAATGCCATGAGTCTGGCAAATTATATACCATTGTTAAAGAGAGGCCAGGGTTACAGTGGGCTGTGAAAAGAAGAGCATAACAAATAGCTGCATATAGTGCTACTCATAAGCAACTCACAAAGAAGATACAAGGCTTCTCTCCCTAGTGCAATGCTCTCTAAAATTCTCCCTTTTATAGAAGGCATAGAAGGCATGCCTCATGATGCCCCTGCTATTTCCATGCATAAAATGGCCTCTTGTGTCCTCCCTGTCTTATCAACTATTCTCAGGAAGTAAAATTATGAATGGTACAACCCCAACCTCCCCCCACACATACACACACACACACACAGTGTCACCCTTTTGTAGTCAAGGAAAATGATTGCCCACACTTCACTTGTGCTTGAACAACAGCTGCAGATGATTAAATCCCAGATGTTGGTTCCAGCCATGCAAATTAGGGGGGGAAGTAGATTGATTTTGGAGGAATGATCCCATTGTTTAGTGGGTGTAAGTGACAGGAGAATTAAAGCTGGAAATGGAATGGGAAATTGGGTCAATGTGTTAAAAATTGTAGCGTACACATTGCAATCTTTCTATATTATACAAGCAGTGCTCCCCCTTGGCTGAGGCCTTGGGATTCTCTATATTACAGCTTCATTGTTACTCGGTAATCATCTGGTGCTCGCAAGAGACAGAAAATGTATTCGCAAACAAAAGGGAGTTTGAAAGGCAAATTTTTGCAGCATCCTAATTATTTTATTCCGCTGGTACACAATTGGGGAAAGCCTATTGAAAAAGCCACTATTCAGAAAAGGGGTAGAGTTGCTTTAAGAGTGCATTCTTCCTAGATGTTGGGAGATGCAAAATGTTTTCATTATGGTGAAAGCTTTAAAAAAATGGTATTTATATTTTCTATAAGGCAAAAATAAAGCAATACAGGTGGTCCTAGACTTATAACAGTTCGCTTAGTGACCTTTTCAAAGTTACCATGGCACTGAAAAAAGTGACTTATGATCATTTTTCACACTTCTGATTCTTGTAGCATCCCCATGGTCACATGATTTACAGTTGGATGCAACTGACAGACATTTATGATGGTTCCACTGTCCCGGGGACATGTGATCAGCTTTTGCAACCTTCTCAAAAAGCCAAGCCAATGGAGAAACCAGATTCACTTAACAACCGTGTTCAGAGGTGGTATTCAGCCTGTTTGGACCGGTTCATCTGAACCAGTAGTGGAAAACATGGGGAGCGGGTGCCCCAGCTGTATGCCATCCTATTTAGGCATATTTTTGAGGCCGGGCACATGCACGGAAGGTGCGCGCACAAGCAAATAACATGCATAGAAGACCAGGTGCATGTGTGGAAAGGGCGCATTTGCCCGCGGCGAACCGGTGCTAACAAAATATGAAACCTGCCACTGACAGTGTTACTAATTTAACAACTACAGTGATTCATTTAACAAAAGAAAAGTGGTAAAATGGGATAAACCTCATTTAATTCTCACTTAGCAACATAAATTTTGGTCTCAGTTGAGGTCGTAGGTTGAGGACTACCTGTATTTAAGACATAGCCAAAGAAACCTATGCCTTATAGAGATCTTAGAAAAAAAATCTGGGGTGCTTTCCCCTAGATTATTAGTAAATGAAAGTTAACAGAAGCCATTCGGGGAGGACAGAATTCTCCTGAACTAACTTGGTCTGCCAACTGCACTGATTCCAGATAAGCCATCAAATGGACACACAGCAGAAAACATAATTGGCAAATCAAATTGGTATGATATTTGTTCCAGCTCAGGAACAAAATTGAATTAGTCATTTTGATTTGCTGATCCAATTTCAGGTTTTGGTCTGGTGGGCTTGATCCGAAAACAATATCAGATCAATTTGCTTTGCTATGTTATAGCTTCCACTACTTTGGTCCAATTGATTTGCTGATCATATTTTGCACTCTCCATAGATCAGCCCTGCGGCTTGTATGGGAGGAGGGAAGCGGTTGGCTCTACCATTCGGAACAAAGGACCTGATTTATGACTCTAGACCTATTTTTCCACTTGACCCAATTTTCCCCAGATAGAGACATAATTCCCATAGAAGACTAGATCGTGCATCTATGTATATGTTCCACTGCAACAACCTTAATTCAGTTTAATTTACGTTTGAGTGCTAAACTAATTTTCATAGGAGCCACTGTAAATGTTGTTTCCAAAAGAACCATGATGACAATAGGAATCTTTTCTGCACCAAACTGTCTTCCTGTGTACAGAAACAGACTGGTTGCAGTGGTTAAGGCACCAGGGTGGAAACTAGGAGGCTGTGAGTCTTAGGCAGGAAGTCAGCTGAGTGACCTTGGGCCAGCATTTCTCCTTCTCTCAGTGCTCAGAAACAGGCAAGAGCAAACCACTTCCAAAATCTTGGTGAGAAAGCTGCAAAGAGTATCCCAGGCAAATACCAGGAATCAATACTAACTCAAAGACACTGTCCACTAAAAGGAAGGAAGGAAGGAAGGGAGGGAGGGAGGGAGGGAGGGAGGGAGGGAGAACCAACTTTCTTGCACAGTACTGGTTTTCCTCCTTCTTCTGAGGCTGGCCCCAATCACTATTGATAGCAAGCGAGAGGTTCAACACACAACCCCTATTCTGTGGGGTATCATAGAGCTCAATCTGTCTCGTCTCTTTTTTAACATCTACATGAAGCTGTTGTGTAAGATAAACCATCTTCATGGGAAGAGATATCAGAATATAGATCAGAGGTGGTAGTCAGCAGGTGCTGACCAGTTCTGGAGAACCAGTAGTGGAAATTTTGAATAGTTTGCAGAACCAGTAAATATCAGCTCTGACAAGCCCTGCCCCCATCTATTCTCTGCCTCCCGAGTCCCAGCTGATCGGGATGAAATGGGGATTTTGCAGGAACTTTCCCTTGGAGTGGGAAGGAAATAGAGATTTTACAGTATCCTTCCCCTGCCATGCCCACCAAGTCATGCCACACCCACCAAGCGATGCCCACAGAACCAGTATTAAAATATATTGAATCCCACCACTGATATAGATGATACTCAGTTGTATATCTCTGCCCTTGTGAACTAACTGAATCAGTGGTGGGTTTCAAAAAATTTTCGAACCTACTCTGTGGGTGTGGCCTCCTTTGTGGGCCATGTGACCTGATGGGAGTGGCTTGCCAGCCATGTGTTTTCTTTCTCTCTCTCTCTCTCTCACTGATGCTGTGGATACCCTCTCATAGTGCTTGGAGGCTCAGGACGGGGTGGGAAACAACAGGTTTCAGCTGAAAACTAGTAAAATGGAGCAACTATGAGAAAGGTGTCCTCTGTATCTGGGAATCTACAATCTTGTTTTGGATGAGACTACACTGCCCCAGATAGACCCAGTGCTCAACTTCATGTGCACCAGTTACGGCCCTTCCTGAATCAAGAATTTCTTCATTGAATCATTCATGACCTGGTCATCTCCTACATTGACTAATGCAGTATGCTATATGTAGGACTACCCTAGAAGAGTATCTGGAAGCTGTGTGTGGTGCAGAATGCAGTAGTGCAAGGATTTTGGGTGCCCCTAGGGTTGTGCATGTAACCCCTCTGTTATGTGAGTTGTGTTGAGTGCCAGTTTGTTTCCAGGTCCAATTCAAAGTGTTGGTTATCACCTTTAAAGCTCTTTGTTGTATAGGATCAGGTTACCTTACAAACTATCTCGTCCCTCTTTCATTGATGCATCCCAACAAGTCAGGCCGGTAGGATATGTTGTGGATCCCACTGAGCAAAGAATTTCTACTGGCAAGCCTTCTCTGCCATTTCCCCCACTCAGGGAATACCTTGTCCATGGAGGACATGTGGCTTCTACTCTGCTGGCTTCCAGAAGACTATCAAAACCTGGCTCTGCCAACTGGCGGCGGGGGGGGGGGTGTATTAGCATCATGTAATCCTGGGAGTTGGTTGGTGGGTTGACGGTAGGCTCCCTCTACTTTTTTAACTTTCTCAGTTGTTATTTTTAACTTTGTTTGTTTGTTTGTTTGTTTGTTTGTTTGTTTATTTATTTATTTATTTATTTATTTATTTATTTATTTATTTATTTATTTATTTATTTATTTATTTGTCTTGTATGCCGCCCACTCCCAAAGGACTCTGGGTGGCTCACAATAAACAAGGGGAGGGGGATAAATAGACAGAACAACACTTTAAAAATACGCAACAATCACAGTTTCCGTGGGGCTGGATATTTCACAAGCCCCCCGGCCTGCTGGAGCAGCCAGGAGTTGGTGGCTTTGCGGAAGGCCGGGAGGGTAGTAAGGGTCCGGAACTTTGTTTTAATTCCTTTTTTAACTGTAGTTTTTATATGATTCTGTGGTTTTATTTGTAAACCTCCCAGAGTTATGCAGGTAAGATGGGAAATGTTATAAATCAATCAATAAAAATGTGACCTCTATTGTATCATGTCCAAGTAATGACAATATGATCCTAAAGGATCTCTAGCATTGACAGTGTACATTTTGCAAACCCAAAGATATTCAGTCTTAAATTATATATCCTCTTAAAATAGTGCTACTCAACCTCAGCAACTTTAAGATCTGTGAGCTTCAACTCCCAGAATTCCCTCGGAAGCATACCGCCTGGGAAATTCTGGGAGTTGAAGTCCACGTATTTTAAAGTAACTAAAGCTGAGAAACAACATATTAAACACACCTCTGTTTTCTCCCAGGAGAAAAATTGTATCATTCTACAATTCACTCTACCACACTGGATTCCTTCTATTATTTACAGGCTTCCCTCCGCATAAAATACAGCCTAATTCTGAATAAAAAGGACTTCTTGACCCAATAAAAAAGACGGAAAGAATCTCGTGTTTCAAAAAAGTCCACAGGGGTGCGTTTGGGTCAAATAATTCCATGAATCATATGTGCAACAGAGGTGGTATTCAGCAGGTTCTGACCAGTTCTGGAGAACCAGTAGTGGAAATTTTGAGTAATTTGAGAAACCAGTAAAAACCACCTCTGATTGGCACCATTCCCATCTATTCTCTGCCTCCCGAGTCCCAGGTGATTGGGAGGGAATGGGGTTTTGCAGTAACCTTCCCCTGGAGTGGGGAGGGAATGGAGATTTTACAGTATACTTCCCCTGCCACACCCACCAAGCCACACCACGCCCACCAAGCCATGCCCACAGAACCAGTAGCAAAAAAAAATTGAATCTCACCACTTATGTGCAACCATATGTTTTAAAAAGGTCAATTATTGATGACTCTCAATTCTTTTTACTTCCCTGTGAATGTATCTACTGCCTCCTCAACCTTCTCTGAACAAACTCTTCATGCTTTTGTTTCCTGTTTACAAAAGCTAAAGATTCTATTTACAATTTATTTTCTTGGCCCTTGATATTTAGTACAGTAATGACCATAAGAATAACAGGCACTTGAATGACTCATTCCACTTTGAGTTAATTACTACTGCCATAAAAGACGCTAGGCCTACCTCCAAAACTATTCTGTGCCTCATTTTAAAGGTTCCTTAATAGGTGAATCTGTCACACGGAAGATTAACAAAGAGCCCTGTGATTTTTATTGTTTGATTAATAGCCATTTATTTTCACCAAACAGCAACCTGACATTCAAAGCTTTTGCTAATAATACTGGAGATAGCAAAACTGTTTACAAGAGAAGAGAAAAATATGACACATGAGACTTTAGCAGTCCCTACAAAAGGAGAGGTCGAATTGCTTTGGGGCTTAAACTGTTTTTTCTTTCAGGATTCCTTCCCATTTTTAAACGGAGGAAACCAAAAGAGTTTTGTTTTGTTTGGGTTATGTTTTTCAATATTTACTATATGAAGAATTAAAACTGAACTTATAGAATATTAATTTATTGAATCATTTAAAAATAACAGTATTAAAGCCAATATATATTAACCTACCATATTTTTCAGACTATAAGATGCACCGCAGTATAAGACGCACTCAGATTTTGGGCATGTGGAGAGCTTGGGAGACCTGCAAAATGCTCCTGGGGGCCCGGGAAGGCAAAATGTGACGTGAGGGGGGTTTGGGAGATGAAAAATGGGCCCGTTTTTCACAAAAATGGGGCATGCAGAGTGTTTGGGAGGTCTGTAGTGCGCTGCTGGGGGCTAGGAAGGGCAAAAATGAGCAAAAAAAGGTCCATTTGCAAAAAATGGGTTATGCAGAGAGTTTGGAAGAACTGCAGAATGCTCCTGGCGGCTTGGGAGGGCAAAAACACCCTTGTTTTTTGTTTGTTTTTGTCCTCCCCAGCCCCCAGGAGCCTCCCAAACTCTGCACATCCATTTTTGAAAAAAATGGGATGCGCAGAGTGGGGTTTCAGGAGGCCAAAAATGTTGTATTCAGTGTATAAGATGCACCCAGATTTCCCCCC
This sequence comes from Thamnophis sirtalis, assembly GCF_051295495.1. NCBI lineage: Eukaryota > Metazoa > Chordata > Lepidosauria > Squamata > Natricidae > Thamnophis > Thamnophis sirtalis. Next base: position 134,138,037 of record NW_028261385.1, on the reverse strand, counting down.
TCTTTTTGTATGTAAAAAGGTTCATCTTATACTCTGATAAATATGGTAAATAAGATATTTTTCAGGGGGAAAACTATGTTTTTTTAAAAAAAAGAAAAAGAAAAAAAAGAAATATAAAATACTAATCAGAAGAGTGACATTATTTTAATGTTTTACAAATATCTTCAGCATGCGGCAAATAATTTTGAATTGTGGACTACCCAGAGCATCCTGGGGACACACACACAAACACACACCCCGGTGTTAAGAAACACCGATCTACAGTATTATCTGGATTTGACTGTGCTTATTAAACTACAGTACAAATGCTGATAAATTTTAAATCCATACAACATTTCAAAAGCATAGGTGTACAAATAAGTCAGCCTTCCCCAATTCATTTCAGTTTTACTGAAGGCATTCCTTTGTGATGGAAAAACAACAAAATAAAGCTTCAAACTCTTCTCCAAACTCTCCCCTCCCCTTTTTCTTTGCTTCTTCCCTCTGCCTGCCCCTCTGCCTCTCCAGTTGCAAAATCTTTCCCCATTTCTCTGCTGTTCCTGCTTCCTCCCCTTGCATATGAAAAGAAAGCTCTCCCTTCTCCTCCAAAGACTCATCTAAGAGGGAAGCCCTCATAAACAAGCATGGCTGCCCAGCTGTCGTAATTCCACCAGTCAGAGAGATATGGTTTCTGCCAGTGGTGGGATTCAAATAATTTAACAACCGGTTCTCTGCCCTAAGGACCAGCTGGGTAGGCGGGGCTCAGTGGTCATGTGACTGGGTGGGAGAGGCCAACTCAACATCGCTGATGTTGATGGGCACTTTGCCTTAGCTGTTACAATGTAATAAGGGTTAACTGGAGAGGCAGTTTCTGTAAGCAGGGCAATAAAGATTAGGCTAGAAAGAACACCTGAATGTTTCCTTCCTGCCTTCCTTACAGGATTAGCCCTGTAAAGTGGGGACAAACCAAAGGAGATTTTTTCCAACAACTGGTTCGAAACTCAACTGTTTGAGTTTCGAATTTCGAGTTTAATAGAATTTGTATGCTGCCCACTCCCATTGGGACTCTGGGCGGCTCACAAGCAAGATAAAAAACATTTTAAAAATTTAAGGAAAAATACAATTATTAAAATAATACACCATCCATTCAGTCTAAGTGGGGCTGGATATAATCAACAGCCTGCCGGAACAGCCAGGTCTTGGTCGCTTTCTGGAAGGCCGGGAGAGTGGTAAGGGTCCGGATCTCTATGGGTAGATCGTTCCACAAGGTCAGTGCCGCTACAGAGAAGGCCCTCCCTCGGGGGGCTGCCAGCCGGCATTGTCCGGTTGGTGGCACCCGAAGGAGGCCCAACCTGTGTGATCTTATTGGTCGTTGGGAGGTAAATGGTAGGAGGCGGTCTCTCAGGTAGCCAGGTCCAATACCATGTAGGTCTTTAAAAGTAATGACTGGCACCTTGAAACACGTCCAGAGTCCAATGGGGAGCCAGTGCAGCTCATGGAGGATAGGTGTAACATGGGTGTATCTAGGTGCACCCATTATCGCTCGCATGGCTGCGTTCTGGACCAACTGTAGTCTTCGAACACTCTTCAGGGGCAGCCCCATGTAGAGCGTGTTACAGTAATCCAGTCTTGAGGTGATGAGGGCATGAGTGACCATTCAAAGTGCCTCCCGGTCCAGATAGGGCTGCAACTGGTGCACCAGGTGAATCTGGGCAAAGGCCCCCCTGGTCACAGCCGACAGATGGTGTTCTAAAATTAGCTGTGAATCCAGGAGGACACCCAAATTGCGGACCCTCTCTGAGGGGTGTATAATTTCACCCCCCAGGCCAAGAGGTGGAATGACTGGACCATCCTTGGGAGGGAGCATCAATAGCCACTCGGTCTTGTTAACTGCTAACAATCGGTTCTCCCAAATAGGTGTGAACTGGCTGAATCCCACCACTGGTTTCTGCTTTACAAACATATAGAAAGATACATTTATATATCTTCCATCTATCTATCTGTTTGTCCATCCATCTATCATCCATCCATCCATCCATCCATCCATCCATCCATCCATCCATCCATCCATCCATCCATCCATCCATCTATCTATCTATCTATCTATCTATCTATCTATCTCACTTTCTCCAATATAGTTATATATCTTTCCTATCTATCTCACTTCCTCAGAAAACTAGCCCACAAATCAGATCCCTTGGATTCCATTCTAAATAAGAACCTCTGTCTTTGCATTATTCTTTCTTGCAAAGCAGGCACCCAATGATCGTTCAGTAAAGTTGGACAATTTCTCCTCAGCTTTGTGCTCCTTCCTTCAGCAAAAGTTCCATGACAACTTCCTTGTTCAATGTCAGAAGATTCTTATGAAAATTCCAAAGCCCCTTCCTCCCCACACCCAAACACATGTACATATATATATGTGCCAAAATAATATGGACTAACATTTCAAAAAAGTAGGAACAGCTACTAGAATGGGTCTTTCCAATTACTGGGTAAAAGACAGCAAAGCACTCCAGAGGATGATAAATCTCTGTATTCAATGTAATCAGAATACTTTTGTATTGGACATTAGGGGAAGCAATGGTGGACTGAAAACAGGTTCGTTTTTCACAGAGCCAATGATCATAATGGAAGGAGGCTTAATGAAATATATTGGTACTGCAAAATTCCTCTCTAAAGGGGAAGACTTGGAATCGCCTATAAGTACTCCATACAGTTGATCCCCATGCGGTAACTAAAGCAGTGATCTTCAGAAGATTTTAGAATTCTGGAAGCTTAGGTAAGTCAGCACTGACCAAACCATGTTTTGGTGCCTTCAGACAGACACTGGTTCACACATTCCCTCTCTTAATTGCCTGAGGAAATTGATTGTTATCTGCTTTGGGGATATTATGAACCTTCAAAACAACAAATTCCATCACACTCAATGATTTTCCTTATATCCTTACTGAAAAATGTTTCCTGTAACTTTAAGAGATTTTATTTTCAAATGTTTTTTTTTTTACTTTTTATCACCAAAGATAAAATACAAAACACAGAAAAGGAAAAAAAGAGTTTTAAAAAACCAGACTAACAAACATCCAACACTGCCAACAACAAAAAAGAAAAAATATGTACAAAAAACTCCCAGATACTAAATACATCTCACATTAATATTTTTTTTAAAAATCCACCCTGGCTGAATTATGAAAGATGCATAAAAATCTGATATGGTTCCCTCCCCTTACATAACGGGTTTATAAATAGTTATACATTTTCCCATCGCAACTTTAAGAACTTTTTTTAAAAAAGTATTCTGAAATAAACAGCAAAAGGTGATTAAAAGATTGATTTTGGAAACTTTTAAACGGGCTAAGGGGCCAGATGGATGGGAAATAAGTTTTTGAAACTAATTATAAGAAAACCCTTCCTAGGGGTTGTTTAAAATCCTATTAAAAACGTGTGAAGATTTTAAATCTAAGTGTAAGAAACCTTCCCACAAGAAAATGATTAGAGAAAAATATGATAAGAGGAGACTTTGAAGGGTGGACAATAGAGGCAACCAGAAAAGGCCAAAGATTGTAATTAAAGCAGAACAGACTCGCTAATACAGAATAGAGAAAAGTATTTTAACTTTTGGAAGAATTTGAGGATATTTGGCAACAATGCACTCAGGACTTTAATTTCAGATCATCTGTTACAGTAAAATGGGTTCAAAAGGAAAGATAGAAGAAGATACAGATAATGTCTTAATAATTAAAAGGGACACATTTTTAAAAAAATAATCCAAAGAGTGACTTGGAAACTTTCTTATTCTTATCTTGAAAGTGGTGCATTAAACTCACAAGGGAATTCCTGAGATGAGACAAAATGAAAATGAAATTAGCTTTTGGGACACAATTTAAAGGGAATAAACACCAAGCTTTTTAAAAGCAAAAAGAAGGAATATAGAGTTGGTTTATTTGATCAAAGTTAACAAATTTATAGATGCAATAGTTCTCTATGGGTTTTTCTCAACCAGGACTGAATCACAAGGCTATATATAAAGATAAGGTAAAGAACCAATTTGGTCGGGTTGTTAAGGCACCAGGCTAGAAACTGGAAGGTCATGAGTTCTAATCCTACCTTAGCCAAGAATGCCAGTAGGGGCCTTGGGCCAAGCCTTCTATCTCAGCCCAACCCACCTCATAGACTTGTTGTTCTGGGGAAAAATAGGAAGACAAAGAAGTATGTTTGCTGCCTTGGGTTAAATACCAAAGGCAGGATCCAAATAAATAAACACATAAAAGGACATAGGAAGAAGATATTTTTTTAGTATTTTCAAAGAAAACAATAGGCTATGGTGTTAAAAGGAAGAGATACAGGATTATACCAGAGTCTAAAATTCATGGAAGGCTCTGGGGTCCCAAGTAGAATTCCAAATGATCTGTGGATATTTGGGGTTTGAGAATGAAAACATTTTTTTCTTTAGGCATGGGGTAAAATATGAAATGGAGAAACCACTGAACTAAAAAAAAATAAAAGCACAGGGAAAAGTTGGAAGCTCAGGGCAAGAAAAATAGCATTTTGCAGGACAGGGGAAAACATGTTTTTGCAGGATTTCAAAGTAGCAACTTTCTATCCATAAGGCAAGATGTATAGCTTTGTGCTTTTACAGCAATCATAGAAAGAGTAATTCTAAAATGCATTAAAAAGAATGGGATTTTTTTTTAAAAAAAGCATGTTGTTACGCCAGCACATACGCATTTCAATACTCTCACTTTATATATTCAGTTTAATTTTATGTATATATTCTCTGTGTTGATATTGATAAATATAGATAGATATAATCTATATGTGCAATGGTGTGTCTGATGTATACATGTAGTGTGATTGTGTGTAGTGTATGTGTACATGTATAAACAAAATTGCATATATACTGTATATTGTTTCAGATACATTATATATGTGCATAGGTAGGTAGGTAGGTAGGTAGGTAGGTAGGTAGGTAGGTAGGTAGGTAGGTAGGTAGGTAGGTAGGTAGGTAGGTAGGTAGGTAGGTAGCAGAGGTGGGTTCCTACCAGTTCGCACCAGTTCGGTAGAACCAGTTCATCAAATCTACCGAACCGGTTAGAAGAGGTTCCACCAGTGGACCCAGAAAGCAAGCCACACCTACAGAAGAGGTTCCAAAATTTTTTGAAACCCACCACTGACACACACACAGAGAAAGACTCACACACAGACAGACTTACACACAGACAGATTCACACAGAGAGAGAAAGAGAAAGAGAAAGAAAGGAAGAAATAAAGAAAAAAGAAAAAAGAAAGAAAAATTGAGAGAGATGAAAGGAAAAAGGAAAAAGGAACAGAGAGACAAAAGGAAGGAAAGAGAGAGAGAGAATGAGAGAGAGAGAGAGGGAGGGAGAGACACATGGCCGGCAAGCCACTCCCACCAGGTCACATAGCCGGCAAGCCACTCCCACAAATGAGGCTACACCCACAGAGTAGGTTCAAAAAATTTTTGAAACCCACCACTGGTAGGTAGGTAGGTAGGTGGTGATGATAGATAGATAGATAGATAGATAGATAGATAGATAGATAGATAGATAGATAGATAGATAGATAGATAGATAGATAGATAGATAGATAGATAGATAGATAGATAGATAGATAGATAGATATGCACACAACACAAACTTATTTTTGTGGTGTGTGTGTGTGTGTGTGTGTCTGTGTAATGTGCAATTCCTAGGAGTTAGGAAAAGTCTTACTCCAAGCAAGATTTTCTTTAAATAATTTTCTTAGAGTCGAGCTAGCATGGGTACAGGAGAGGAGCAGCTGAAAAAGTCTGTCTGAATATGCTTTAAGTTAAAGAAATGGGAGCAGCAGGAACAAAGAAAAGTGATCACATGATCTGGAGTGCTTGATTAGAAGACGGGCTAAAGCTGAGAGCATAGCCAAATATGTATCCTGGGCTTTAAAATAGTGGATTTTAATAGAGCAATAATAAGCAGAATCCCACGGCAGAAATGCTAATAGGAAAAGAGGCTCAAGATGAGCAGGAGGTCTTAAAGAAGTTGATATTAAATGCACAACTGTGAACAGTTCTAACGAGGAGAAAAGCAGAGAGCAGTACAAAAAAAAAAATTCAAAAGGCCAACATGATTGTAAAATGGTTAGTGAATCTCTGAGTACAAAAAAGGGGGACACATACAAGAAAGGGAAAGAGGCCCAAGTCACAAAGGAAGATGCAGAGGGCTGATGTCAGGGAGGAAAAACTTTCTTGGCCAAATATGAGTATGAACCAAAAAATGATTTTTGCTCATAACAATAAATGGTTACAGACAACTCTACATGTAATCTCATGTGTGTGTGTGTGTGTGTGTGTGTGTGTGTGTGTGTGTGTGTGTGTGTTTTATTATCTTCTGAAAAGTTTGGCTTTTGTCTTACTATTGTATTTATATCATCCATTATTTTTCCCAAAATATAGTAAGTGTTGTGGCCCGGCAGGAGCCGTTGGATCTGCCGCCAGACTCTGACAGCGAGGGGTCTTATGAGTTAGCCCTGGTGGAGGACTCTGGACAGGGTGCCGACTCTGAGCAGGGCAAGGAGAGACTGGTTGGCCACCAGGTGACGCCGGAGCCTTGGATCAGAGGGAGTGATCCGGAAAACACTTGTGAGTTGTTTCGGGATGCATGCCGTCAAAGGGCTACTCGGCAGCAAGAACAACTGCATAATTATACGAGATGATTATGCTCAACTGATGCTTATTAAGATCCTCTCCTGATTATAAAAGAGATTGCTTGTGCCACATCCTTTTGCAGAAGTCAACGTTCATGATTAAGAGAAATCAACTTGGCAAGTTGGATTGCTGCCAGAGTTTGTTTGCATTTGCTGCCTAGGTTCATAGGACTTGCTGCAGAGTGCTTATCTCTTTGTTTATTTTGGGCTTGCAGCCAATGAGAGTCTGGACTGATTAAAAGTATTCTTCTTTACGTTTGTTTTTGGCTTTCGTTCCTGGACGGAGAAGGAGGGGGTCAGAACAGTAAGGTAAAGGTAAAGGTTCCCCTGCACATGCATGCTAGTCATTCCCAATTCTAGGGGGCAGTGCTCATCTCCGTTTCTAAGCCAAAGAGCCAGCGCTGTCCGAAGACGTCTCCGTGATCATGTGGCCGGCATGACTAAATGCCGAGGGTGCACGCAGCGCTGTTACCTTCCCACCAAAGCTGGTTCCCTATTTTTCTACTTGTATTTTTACGTGCTTTCGAACTGCTAGGTTGGCAAAAGCTGGGACAAGTAACGGGAGCTCACTCCATTATGTGGCACTAGGGATTCAAACTGCTGAACTGCAGACCTTTCTGATGGACAAGCTCAGTGTCTTAGCCACTGAGCCACCACATCCATTCAAATATAGTAGGACATTGTTAAAAAATGTGTTTTAAAGAAGCATTATCCTTATTATATCTCCAACAAAAGGGCTGTCTTTGACAGATATATTGCACTCCACTATATTTTTATAGAAAAGGGCTGTTTTTGACAGTCCTTTTCTATTAAGAAAACATAGTGGAGTGCAATGTATTCTAAATAGTGTTTTGGTTCAAGACCCCTTTACACTTTTGCTATAGAAGTAAAGACACTCTCCCATTGCCTAGGCCTTAGACAATAATTCCATTCATTTCTTAGTATTTGCATGTCACATTAGCTTATTGATAACAAATATCCATGAAAAGGAATTCTGCTTCTATCTCTCAAATTTCATTCTTCTTCAGCCCATTAACTTAACCCAGAGTTTCTCAACTTTGACCACTTTTAAGATGGATGAACTTCAACTCCTAGAATTCCCCAGCCAGCCAGCCTCGCTAGGGCATTCTAAGAGTTGAAGTCCTCCTATCTTAAAGTGGCCAAGGTTGAGAAATACTGCCCTATCCTCTTTGTTTATTGGGTATAAATTTCAAGCCAGCTATATGTGTTTATATTACATTGTACTGTGTGCATTGTTACTTTATCCTGCCCTCATTAAAGTTTAGTTAAATTTAATCTGTTAAGATTTGTTCTTTCCAGATCCATGCTGACTTCTGTGAAATACAACCATATGTGGTTTTAAATTCCCCATTCGTCAGTCAATCTATAACTTTTACTAGACTCTTCCCTACTATTATTGTAGCCTGAATAATCTGTATTTCGGTAATTTTTTTTTCCTTTCCTTTCTCCTGATATTAAAAATATTTGAAGATATGGATAGCATTCAGCCAGGGCCTCTAGCCAGTGTCTTTCTATTAAAGTTTGTCTGGTCCTATGGAGTTCAACTCAAACAATCCCTGGAGTTGATCTTATTAAAATCAATCTTCAGTCTAGCTTTTTCATCCAGCTTTGATCATGATTTCTTAATGGAACTGACTTTTTTGTTACCTGTTAGCATGGTAACTATCATGTTAGCTATTGCATGATACACTGATTAGGAGGGTTCAGTGGTTCAGAGTTGACTCCAAAAAAGTGTTTTGGACAGTACAAGTGTGTGTACATGGTCCCCCTCTGCACTATTGAAACAGCCACGTCATTTCTTGACGTTGAACTTTCCAAATACTGATTCTTTACTTTTCAGTTGGTCACTGGGTTGTGGTTAATAGTATCCACTCTTTCTGAAAAATAGTAAGAATATACAGTTAGACAATAACAGATATAAACTGGGATAGGAAAGAAAATTACATTCTATAAGATTCTACATGAGACTACACAAAAACACGTATATGAGATGCCATATTTATATAAATAACTCTATGCCTACGTAATTATAATTCAGCTTGAGTGCACATCCAGCTCTCCACAATATCGATGTTCCTATTAAAAACAGGAGTTAAAGCAGCTAAGAGAAATTTCATCAAATGTTTATAAGTACACATTGTAGGCACATTTAGCTCCTATTGATTTCAAATGAAAAACTTAAATGCCTGCTTAGATTGTTGTCCTGTATATGACAGGACAAATATAATTATTCTAGATTTATAGTCCTCATCCTTCCAAAATATAAAGCATGTTGCAAAAAATGTTTAAAATATCTAAAGTGAGCCATATATAAAAATAAGATTAAAAACAGAATACCTACAAAACCATAGTAAATATAATTTCAGGGTGGGACAGCAGCAGAACAACCAGTGGAAGCAACAGTGGAGCCGAGGTGGCGCAGTGGTTAAATGCAGCACTGCAGGCTACTTCAGCTGACTGCAGTTCAGCAGTTCGGCTGTTCAAATCTCACCGGCTCAGGGTTGACTCAGCCTTCCATCCTTCCGAGGTGGGTAAAATGAGGACCCAGATTGTTGGGGGCGATATGCTGACTCTCTAAACCGCTTAGAGAGGGCTGAAAGCCCTATGAAGCGATATATAAGTCTAACTGCTATTGCTATTGCTAACATATTTTTGGAGATTCTCAATCATGCAGGTCATGGTTGTCCCAAAGGTCCTTTTTTCAAAAGACAACTGGACAACAACAGATGAGATAGTTGAGACAGTGTAAGAGCAAACCAACAGTAGAATAAGACTTTAAAAAAGGGCAAAAGTGATATTGTGGTACTTGGCTGAGCAGTAGCCTGATCTAGTCAACTACATGGCTTCAAAGAATCTTCCCCCTGAATGACACAGGGAAAACAGGAGGAAATACAATGGAAGCAGCAAGAACTCATCAGAAACCTGGGGCCAGTTGGTTAGGGTGCTAGACTGTAGAGCACATCAAAATTAGCACCACCTTCATACGCAAGAGTTGTCCAAGACCCCAAGAACTCAAAAAAGGGGCAAATTCAGGAAAAGGGTAAACAGAAGCTTCCACAGCCTTTCCAAACCTAGCTAGTCCACAAGCTTCCAGAGCAAACATCTGGATACTCTAATCATCTAAACCCAAGAGACAGATGGTGACACAAAGAAACTCTGAGGTTCCAGAAAGCTACACAGTCTCACAATGTAAATCAAGAAACTGGGGGCCACTCCACAGTTACAACTCTACTCCCAGTTTCAACTGGGCAATTGTGAGCATCCTAGATAAAGCCAAATTCAAAAAATACTAGGGAATTCCTGGACGCTTGGTCTTCAGACAAATAGGATATCAACAGGCACATAGAAATAAACAGCATTTACATACCATTAAAAAAATCAATTAAAAAAACAAAAAAGGAAAGCAGAAGATCAGAACACTGTCCCACCAGGAATCAACACCCAGGTAAGCAGGAACTAGCCAGGATTAACACAGACAAACAATCAAGCAGTAAAAACAACAATCTAATCAAGGGACTACTAAGTAAAACAGAGCAACGCTAACAGGGCAAGCTACTGTACAGTGGATATAAGTAGTCTACCCACTCTTATTAAAATATCAGGTTTTTGAGACATAAAAAAATCAGACCAAAATCACTTCAGATTTGTTCAGATTTTTTTTTCACTTTCAATATACCATATCAGCTGTACATCAATTGAAAAATAAAGTGAAATCTTTTGGGGGCGAAATAAGAATGAAAAAAAACCAGAATAATGTAGCTGTGTAACTGTAGGCATCCTTAAACTAATACTTCGTTGAAAGACCTTTTGATTTTATGATGGCATTCAGTCTTTTGGGGTAGGACCCTATCAGCATGATACATATTGCCTTAGGAATCTTTGCCCTCTCTTCTCCTTGCAAAAGTGCTCCAAATCTGTCAGATTGCTAGAGTACCTCTAGTACACAACCCTCTTCAGGTCTGGTCCCTGGCTGGGCCATTGTAAAAGGTTGATTTCCTTCTAGTGAAACCATCATTTTGTCGATTTGGAAGTATGCTTTGGGTTATTGTTATGTTGAAAGGAGAAATCCGCCTTTATCTTCAGCATTTTGGAAGAGCCCTGAAGTTTTTTGTGCCAAAATTGACTGATACTTGAAACTGCTCAGAATTCCCTCTGCTTTGATTAAATAGCAATAGCAGTTAGCAATAGCAGTTAGACTTATATACCGCTTCATAGGGCTTTCAGCCCTCTCTAAGCGGTTTACAGAGTCAGCATATTGCCCCCAACAACAATCCAGGTCCTCATTTTACCCACCTCGGAAGGATGGAAGGCTGAGTCAACTCTGAGCCGGTGAGATTTGAACAGCCGAACTGCAGAACTGCAGTCAGCTGAAGTAGCCTGCAGTGCTGCATTTAACTACTGCGCCACCTCGGCTCCAAAGCCCCAAATCCAGCTGAAGAAAAGCAGCTCCAAAGGATAATGTTGCCATCACCGTGCATCACCGTGGATAAGATACACTTTTGGTGATGTGCACTGTGGTTTTTTACATACATTTGGTAATTATAGCCAAAACGTTCATCCTTGGTCTCATCACACCATAACACATTTTCCAATATACCTTGGTCAGATTTGACATAGGTTTTTGAAAAAATGTAACCAGGATTGGATGTTTTTGTTTGTAAGTAAAGGCTTCCATCTTGTCACTCTATCACCCTATAATATCTAAAGTGATTCCAAGAACTGTCTGTTAAAATGATAAAGCCTTCAGTCCTAACTGTGGAATTATGGGAAATGAAATCCAGTCCAACACATCTGGAGATCACAGCTCTAATATTTATTCATATAGCTTTGTGTCAAAATACCTATTTTTTTCTCTTCCGGCTCTATAGGTTTTGTCCAACAATTCACAAAGGTAAGAAAGAAGACTTCATTTCATTAAGTTCTACAGTTCTACAGAGGAATTATTGAGTCTGTCATCTGCACCTCTATAATTTTTCTGGTTTGGCTCTGCAACCGAACAAGACAGACACCGACTTCAACAGATAATTAGAACTGCAGAAAAAACAATTGCTACCAGCCTGCCTTCCATTGAGGACCTGTATACTTCACGAGTCAAAAAGAGAGCTGTGAAAATATCTACAGATCCCTCACATACTGGACATAAATTGTTTCAACTCCTACCCTCAAAACTACACTATAGAGCAATGCACATCAGAACAACTAGACACAAGCACAGTTTTCTCCCTGAATGCCATCACTTTGCTAAACAACTAATTCCCACAACACTGTCAAATTATTTACTAAGATTGTATTACTATTATTCTTCTCATCCTTCCTATTACCTATCTCCTCCCAGTTATAACTCTAAAGATGTTGCTTGTATCTTTAAGATTTATATTGTTTTTTTTTGTTTCCTAGTATGACTTGATTGCTTATTAGTAACCTATGACTATCACTAAGTGTTGTATCTTATAATTCTTGATGAATGTATTCTATTTTATTTTTCTTTATGTACACTGAGAGTATATGCACTAAAGATAAATTCCTTGCGTGTCCTATCACACTTGGCCAATAAAAAATTCTATTCTATTCTAATAAGTTTATAGCTGACATTTATCAATGCTTTTGAACAATGACACCAGGATAGGATTTTGCAAGGAAACATACACCAAAGAGTCCTTTGGACATGTGGAAGCCAAGTCATCACATCTGTTGCTTCCAAACAGAGAATGGTGCCCTGATGACTCCTTCATGGTTCATATTTTACGTTGAAATGATCCAGAGGGCAGGGCTTCATATGCCATTCTGATGTGCTGCACGTGCTCTACATGGGGAAGCCCTTGAAGAATATTCAGAGACTTCAGCTTGTCCAGAATGCAGCCGCGCGAGTGATTGTGGGTGTACCTCGGTTCACCCACGTAACACCTATCCTCCGCGAGCTGCACTGGCTGCCTATTGGTCTCCGGATACGCTTCAAGGCGCTAGTCGTCACTTATAAAGCCCTTCATGGTATTGGACCTGGGTACTTGAGAGACGGCCTGCTGCCAATTACCTCCACTAGACCGATTAGATCCCACAGATTAGGCCTCCTCCGAATTCCATCCGCCGGTCAGTGTCAACTGGCGACTACTCGGAGGAGAGCCTTCTCTGTGGCTGCTCCGACCCTCTGGAACGAACTCCCTGTGGAGATTCAAACCCTCACCACCCTCCAGGCCTTCCGCAAAGCCCTCAAAACCTGGCTGTTCCGACAGGCCTGGGGCTAAAGAGCTGTTGCCCCCGTCTTGAATGGTATGACTGTTGTGTGTTTTTAAATTATGTATTGTTATGTTTCGTTTTTATTTTTTATTTTTTGTCTGTACCCCCCCCTTCCCTGATTTGATTTGTTAGCTGCCCTGAGTCCCCTTCGGGAGAAAAGGGCAGCATATAAATATAATAAAATGAAATGAAATGAATGAAATAGGATTTGCAAGGAAGCATACACCAAAAAGTCCTTTGGACATGTGGAAGCCAAGTCATCACATCTGTTGCTTCCAAACAGAGAATGGTACCCTGATGACTCCTTCATGGTTCATATTTTACGTTGAAATGATCCAGAGGGCAGGGCTTCATATGCCATTCTGATTAATCAAAGACTTGTTTTTCAAAAAATGAATGCCATTGAGTGATTTTAGAGTATTGTATTTCTCTTATTTCTGCTTGATTTTCTATCTGTATGCTTTTTTTGTAGGTTTAGTTATATTCTGTATGGTGTTCTGCACATAAACATTAAAACCAAGTCACGTGTCACAGTTTTTGAGCAACACCAGTGCCATCCTCAGTTGTTCCTATGAGCAAGAAATTAATTTATAGTTTCCCTCCTTTGCGTTTTGTAGAACAGCCTTTTCCAAGCTGTGTTCACTAGATCTGCTGGACTTCTATTCTTCAATATTCAGTCAACACACTGCTAATTTTGGAGACATTGCTGTAAAACATCTTATTGAAGTGCCTGCGATGACTTTAAATTAGCAAATTTTAAACAAGCAAATGACAGCACCAAAAATACAAATTATCCATTAAAAATGAGGTGGAATAATATCAGCAATCTTAGCTAGAGTGGCAGAATTGATTTTTTTGTGAAAACTTTTTCTTCAAAGGTTATGTCTGCATGGAAATTAGTAAATCAGAATAGCTCCATTCCATTTGATTACCTACTTTTACAAGCATATTTCCAATGTAATAGCTTTTTTTCCCTAATGTTTAATTAAAATCCATAGGAAAATTCTCAAGAGTAAGGCCAAGGGTAGACAGTAGTCCTTTACTTTATAATGACTGAAACACACACACACACACACACACACACACACACACACACAGTGGTAAGAAGGGAGGGGTCAATTCTAGCTAGATTTCAGTCACCCAAAATTCCAATGAACCAAAATCTCAGAATGTAGGTTCCGTTGCAGAATTCCTTTTCATCCATACCACCAATGGTAAAAGGATGTTTAATGAGCCAAAATGCTCATAGAGGAAAAAGGAGGCATGAATCTTGCTTTCTTTTGTTAAGCCCTGGGCCTCTCATAATATGTAGAACAATGTTTCTTAATCTGGGCAACTTTCATGTCTGTGGACTTCAAGAATTCCTCAGCCAGCCGATCTTAAAAGTTGTGAAGGTTGAAAAACACTGTTATAGATCATAACATTACATGAGTTATAGGAACTCATGTAAAATAATACAGATGGCAGTAAAATGATAATAGAGAGAGTGGGGGGGATTTTTATTAATAAAGCAAGCAGTGGAAATATTCCATCATATTTCCATATGATGGAATAATAGGAATACATTTGGAACAAATTTCAAAGTTCTGCAGTTTCTTCCTCTTCCATATTTTTTTTCTTCCTGTTTCTTCCTCTTCACACGAAGAAATCCTCTAGCTATAGAACAAGATTTATTACCAGTGCCATAACCACTCATAATTTTTTATCCTTTCCTCCCAATCTTTGTTCATCATCTCATATAAAGTTGCTGGACAAGCTTAGCCATGACATTTTCAACACCGTAGAAAAAAGGTCATGATGTTATGGAACCAGGTTGTAGCCCTACAGCATTGTGCTAGCTTCAGTCTACATGGCTCATAGGTTGTTTATGTGACCTTAACACTGCGAGAAGTGCAACATTCAGATGCTATTTTAGATAGAAAGATAGAAGTGACATATGACTAGTAGAAAAAACTCATCTGTGCCGCCACACTAGGAAATTAAAATTTTCTGTACGTTTTTATTCTTTCTGAACGACCATAAAATGCATCAGATCACTTCTTCAAGGGCTAGTAATAATAACAACAGCAACAATCATCTCAAAGATCAATACAATTCAGTCTTTCATTAGGATTGGAATTGACAGTTGAATGACATGATCCTGTTAAGAGAGACGGAGAACTCTCCCTCATCCAGTGCCTGAAAACAATGAATGGATTTATTGTAGTTTCTTAGTGAAAGTTCAGTCTCTCTTCTTTCCTACACCTGTAGATTGAGTAAGTCAAGATGGAAATTAAATTCTTGAAGGTAAGATTATATTAAGCACATTCATTTGTGCCAAAACATGTTTCAAGTTGTCGTGCTGGGACAAAGGAGCAATTGAATAACTCCCGCTGACAATAAATTGTTTACAGTTGCATTTAACTTAATGGTTGGTAAGGCCTAAACAAAAAACAGAAAGAAAAGCCCAACCTTAAAATAAATGGTTTAGAAAATATAACTGGTACTTTTCATCCAGCTTAGTTTAGAATTTAACAGGCCTTCTGAAAGTTAGAGAAGAGATTAGGAGAGGGGGGGGGAGTCATTTCTAGGATGACGGTGATTGCTTTTAGAAGAAACGCCGAATGAAAAGAGCAAAAGGTCAAATCCATATTTGGTTGCAAAGTTCAATGATTGGAAGGGAGAACTTTGTGATGTCCTTTGCTCTTTAACAAAGCCCTTGCCTCTCCATGTGGTAAAAAGTCTGGACGCATTATAGTACTTCTGGCTTTGAAGGAAAAAAAAATCAAACTGCTTAATGTCTTGATCCATTAAGAAATTGCAGTGGCATCTTTAAAATGAGACTAAATTGAGGGTTTGAAAAGACTTGTGCCTTTAAAACAGTGTCTCGCGCAGACGTTCAGGCATGCCTTTGTCCCTTGCTCCGTGACCATAACACGCAACATCTTTTTACAGCCCATATTTGGTGGATCTACGATAAAGAATACTATTGAACTGAGTAAAATAAGCCATGTCTTCTCTCTCAAATAAGTCACAGTGCACCTAAGTGACATTTAAGCTCCCATCCTTTAATAACCCAGTTCTGCATTTGAAGAACCATAAGGACAAATAAAGTTCTTAATGCTTATGCTTTGATGGGGCTAGAATTGACCTCATGGATGAAGTTTATCTATAAGAAGGGAGAGGGCATTTTTTTAAGGAGATAACTAATAGCAGCAATTGCCTTGTGCCTTTCAGATAGAATGTTTCCTGTTCAAAGTATTGTACAATATTGGAAGTGATCAAACAATGACTTAATTTTATGCAAGGCTGCCCAGTTAGTTAAATGGGGAAACCAACCACAGCTCTTCTTCAATCGGGATGCTCTGGTGATAGACGCCCATAGCCTGATCATTATGTGGCTGGAGCTCTATGTGGAGCAACATTTGGAGACAACTTGGAAGTCCCAATTAGTCCAGAGCACAATAACCACACTGCTGGCAGAACAACCCCACGACACAAAGTTAACATTGATTTCAAAGTCATAACTATTAAACCTCAAGGCCCAATTCACACAGTCATTACTGTGTGATTTTACCACCAGGCATTAGGCTTGCCATATTTAACCCAGTGGCTCAGTGGCTAAGACGCTGAGCTTGTCGATCAGAAGGTCGGCAGTTCAGCAGTTCGAATCCCTAGTGTCACATAACAGAGTGAGCTCCCATTACTTGTCCCAGCTTCTGCCAACCTAGCAGTTCGAAAGGATGTAAGTAGAAAAATAGGAACCACCTTTGGTGGGAAGGTAATAGCATTCCGTGGGCCTTTGGTGTTTAGTCATGGTGGCCACATGACCATGGAGATGTCTTCAGACAGTACTGGCTCTTTGGCTTTGAAACAGAGATGAGCACCGCCCCCTTGAGTTGGGAATGACTGGCACATATCTGCGAGGGGATCCTTTACCTTTTATTTAACTCCACCCGTCTGGTTAAACAGCTTGAGAAGGCTTGCTAAGAGTCCCTTCGCCTTATAAAATGTGTGAGTTTCAGACAAAGTCTGATTCCCTCAAAGAATAGGAAGAAGCCCTCTATTCTTGTATTCAGAAATATTGTGAAATTTTTCGACAAGTCTTTGGCACAAGTCTTTGGAAATGTGACTCCCTCACATCTCTCTATATACTGTATGCACATCTTGTTGTGTCTCTGGTCAATTATTTTATTACTTATATTATATCTGGTTGTTTTTACTTTGTTGTATACCACCCAGAATTGTAAGATTGTGGTGATTAGGAAAGAAAAGGAAATGACATACCAGTGACAAAGAATGATACGCTAAGAGTGAAGGTCCTTGGTGCTCTCTGAACTTGGTTGTTTTCTTGTGGGACACTTCAATACCCAAACTAGGTAACATCATCAATCCTCAAAGTAATTTCATCATGGGAAACTTCCCAATAAAACGTTCCTGTTTTATTGCATCATCATGGACTTCAATAGTTTATGGGAAGGAAAACTTTTGGTTGGCAAAGGAAAGACAGAGGTATACAGGTAGTCCCCAACTTAAAACCCTTCATTTAGTAACCTTTCAAAGTTAGCACAGCACTGGAAAAAAGTGACTTACGATCAGTTTTCACACATGTCCTTTGTAACATCCCTGTGGTAATGTGATCAAAATTCAGACACTTGACAACCTGCATGTATTTATGACAATTGCAGTGTCCCAGGGTCATGTGATCACCTTTTGCAACCTTCTGATGAGCAAAGTTAATGGGGAAACCAAATTCATTTAATAATTGTGTTACTAGCAATAGCAATAGCACTTAGACTTATATACCACTTCATAGTGCTTCTACAGCCCCCTCTAAGCAGTTTACAGAGTCAGCCTATTGCCCCCCAATGATCTGAGTCCTCATTTTACCTACCTCGAAAGGATGGAAGGCTGAGTCAACTTTGAGCTGGTGATATTTGAACTGCCAAACTGCAGCTAGCAGTCAGCTGAAGTAGCCTGCAGTACTGCACTCTTACCACTGCGCCACCTCAACTCTACTAACTTAACAACTGCAGTGATTCACATAACAACTCTGTAAAATGGGTCAAAATTCACTTAACAGTTGTCATGCTTAGCAACAAAAGTTTGGGCTCATTTGTGATCATAAGTCAAGGACTACTTGTATCGTGTGACATATGCACACATGCGCACACACACGGCCCAGTTACCCTAAGCCTTATAAAGGCAATGGGAATAGAAATGTCTTCCAGGTAAGAAAGAAATATCTGTTTAATGAATCAGATTGTACCTGCAAACATTATATGCTATAATTTGCTCGCATTAAAAGATATAAGTGGACCCCACAGAACTGATGCAGCAAAATAGTTCCCTGTCTGGGAAGCAGTACTGATTGCTCAGGATGCCTGAGTTTCTTAGTGCCTTCTTGACCAGATGTAAATCCAGCTGAGATTTTCTGAAATTCATCTGAGTGTATCCACCGAAGGAAACACACAATTAGCTAAACCCTTTTCCACAGCTCCTTAAATTAAGTCTTTAGGGTTCAGCACGGCTTATGTTATTCATATACTCTCACTTTTTATGTATTTTCTTTTTCAGTATCCAAGGCAATAAATTACAGCAACATGGAGGATAGCGAAGACCAGCATTCAGAGTATTTTCATGATTATTATTTGAAAGCAGAACCATCTGCTCCCTGCAGTCCTATCGTATTAGCAGCGTTACAGTGAAAGACACATACTTTGTAAATTCTATATTCATTTACAAAATGGGACTAACTTCCCATCCAGGACTATATAGACTTCATTCAAAACCAAATCAGCATTCCGATTATATCTCGTGTGTTTAGTTAGGCTTGTTTTATTTTCCCCTTTTCTCTCAGTCTCAGATAATAACTTCAGAGCTTATTTGATATTTCTGAATTAACCCATGTTATCTGGCAAATATTTTCTTGAGTAAGAATTTAGACACCCTGGTATTCATTCGGGTGCATTAGGACTACAGATTTTACACATCCCTATCCAGAATTCTGGGATGTCATTACAGTTGCATTCCTAATAGAACCAGATAATGCCAGGTTAGGATAAGTTTAAGAGAATCTTGGAGCCACTACATCCTCTGTTCAAAATATACCTGTTGAAATTTACAACCTTAGAAAAGGTATTTTAATTCGTTAGCCCTGCAACTACAGCAGAATCATAGTTCAGTTTTGACTAAACTCAACTTGTTCAATATACTTTTATAATAGATCCAACAATAAATATTTTACTGGGGAAATATAGAAACTGCATAACCATCAGCCATGGTGGCACAGTGGTTAAAATGCAGTATTGCAGGCTAATTCTACAATTGCCAGCAGTTCGATCCTGACCAGCTCAAGGTTGTCTCAGCTTTCCACCCTTCTGAGGTTAGTAAAGTTAGGACCCAAATTGTTGGGGGCAGTGACTATGTAAACTGCTTAGAGTGGTCCATAAAGCACTAAGAAGTGGTATATAAGTCTTAGTGCTAGTGCTAGTGAATATCTTGGAAATTGGTTTTAAAAAAAGGTGCAAACCAGCTCTATTTTTAGAACAAAAGCAATAATATCATTTGTGGAGCAGAATTCTGACCTTATTAAGTGTTGATGATGTTATTTGATATTCACTGTTGTAGAGACAGAGGAAGCCGTGCAGATCATTCTATTAAGGTAATTTTTTTCCAATTATCTCTGCTAATCAATTAGAGCAAGAGAGGACCCATCCATATGTGTCTTCAGAGAAGAAACATGTATTAGGCTCACGGTGCAAATCCTGGTCTTTCATAAGTTGGATTCAACCATGGGATGTCAGTATAAAACACCAGGATTTGCATCATGAGTCGCAACACACAGTTGATCATTGTTTTGTCATCATGATTAGTAACAAACATCTCCAGTTCTAAATGAAAGCTGGGAAAAGAAACAATAAATCTTGGCTGTAAACAATTTTGAAAGGAAAATCTGGGCTACAAAGATCCAGATGCTCAGTGGATGGATACATAAAGTTTTCTGTACCACTTAACTCTTATCTAGCATTTATCCAGATTTTTGCAGCTCAGATATAATAGCCTGATTAAGCAATAGCCTAATTAAACTATCTTCCATCTGGGAATGGAAGAAAACCAATCAGGTATGGATTTTGCAAATTCCAATTGCTTCTATTCTGTCTTGTATCTGCAGGATAGGTTGGTCATCTGTTGGAACTCCTCCCCCCCAACCATCTTCAAACCACTATTCCCAGCATGAATATGAGTTATCTGACTGGGGGAAATGGCAGGTAAATGAAAGAAGAGATTCTTTACCTATAGCTATAGGCCTATAAATCTTCAAGTCCAATGTTGCATTTAATGTCTAATGGCAATGGCAGTCGATGTGTGCCACATGGTGAGGTGGGAGAGAGCAAACTAGTGCTACTCAATAGTAGTAACTGTGAGAGGAATCCTGGAGTCCTAGTGGACAAGCATTTAAATATGAGCCAGCAGTGTGCAGCAGCTGCCAAAAAAGCCAACACAGTTCTAGGCTACATAAACAGAGGAATAGAATCAAGATCACCTGAAGTGTTAGTACCCCTTTATAATGCCTTGGTAAGGCCACACTTGGAATACTCCATTCAGTTTTGGTCGCCACGATGTAGAAAAGATGTGGAGATTCTAGAAAGAGTGCAGAGAAGAGCACAAAGATGATTAGGGAACGGGAGGCTAAAACATATGAAGAACGGTTGCAGGAACTGGGTATGTCTAGTTTAATGAAAAGAAGAACTAGGGGAGACATGATAGCAGTGTTCCAATATCTCAGGGGTTGCCACATAGAAGAGGGAATCAAACTATTCTCCAAAGCACCTGAGAGTAGAACAAGAAGCAATGGGTGGAAATTAATCAAGGATCTCCTCAGTACATGAGGAGAAATTTCCTGACAGTTATAACAATTAATCAGTGGAACAGCTTCATCCAGAAGTTGTGAATGCCCCAACACTGGAAATCTTTAAGAAGATGTTGGATAGCCATCAGTCTGAAATGGTATAGGGTTTCCTGCCTAGGCAGGGGGTTGGACTAGAATACCTTCAAGGTCCCTTCCAACTCTGCTATTGTATATTGTTTAAGACTCCTTTCTTTATGGTGCACACACATGCACATAAACAGACAAGCACATTGTTTGGGCCACCCACAAACCAAATTTCAGAAGCCATGAAAACTACAGCTGACAGCCACAGCAGGAGTTGCACTGTGAAATGACAAAGAGCTCCCCAACATCACCCTCACTATGTCTTGTAGCTGGATTGCTTTGGAACCTGCTAAAGAATGCTAAATCGAAGGGCAAAAGGAGACAGCCCAAGAGCTAACAAGCAAGGAGGTAGGAGTTACTTATTATTTGTTCATTAGCTATATAAAGGTAAAGGTTCCCCTTGTACATATGTGCTAGTCATTCCTGATTCTAGGGCAGTGATGGCGAACCTATGACACGCGTGTCAGTGCTGACACGCGTAGCCATTTGGGGTGACACGCACAGGATTTCATGCGATTCATCCTCGGCTCCTGCACGGCCGCCGAGGATGAAAGAATCTGTGCTGGAGGAACGGGGGGGGCGGGACGTGTGATCTCCCCTGCCCACACTCACTTACTGTATCGCCGCCGCCCCTTTCTGAGCGCAGGGGCTGCTGGTAAGGCGTGCGTGCCGTGCGCACACACGTCATCAGCGCGGCGAGGGAGGACCCGCAGGAGAGGAGCGCGGGAACAGTGCACGCCTCTCTCCAGTCAGGCCGGCACAGAGAGTCTACTCCTGGGACTGTCGGTTACGACCACACCACAGCAGGGAACAGCGGAGTGCCAACGGGAACTGTGAGCACCATTAGCAGCAACTATAAATTGCGCAAAATTATGTTTTTGTCGAAGTGACACACAACGCGAGTTATGCTCGATTTTTTGCCGATTTTTGACACACCACGCCAAAAAGGTTGCCCATCACTGTTCTAGGGGGTGGTGCTCATCTCCGTTTCAAAGCCAAAGAGCCAGTGCTGTATGAAGACATCTCAGTGGTCATGTGGCCTGCATGACTAAATGCTGAAGGCGCACTGAACACTGTTACTTTCCCACCAAAGGTTCCTATTTTTCTACTTGCATTTTTTACATGCTTTTGAACTGCTAGGGCTGGCAGAAGCTGGGACAAGTAACGGGAGCGCACTCCATTATGGGGTGCTAGATATTCAAACCACTGAACTTCCGCCCTTCTGATCGACGAGTTCAACATCTTAGCCACTGAGCCACTGCGTTCTTATTCATTAGCTATGTAGTCAAAGATTTAAAAAGAAAGAAGAAAGATTGGGGAAAGACAAGCCAACATGGATCAGAGAAGAATCTCTTGACCACAGATTAGAGGCTGAAAAAGAAAGAAGAGGGAAAGGAGAGATATTGGTGTGTGTGCATATATACCTAGATCTGTATGAGAGGATGTAAGTATGTGGAGTGTCAGTCAGAGTGGATTAGATAAACTTGGGGTCAAAGCCATTCCTTTCAAACCAGCGAGCTTCTAATGGCAATTGCAACAATGCAGACTTTGGTGGTGATTACACGGACTGATCTCTCAGTTGAAAGAGCACAGTCTCCGGCTGAGGCCAGTCCAAGCATCTGCTGATGAGGGGAGAGATTATCTCTAAGCAGCAAGCATGATCCAGAGGGTAGCTCGGGAGAATGCATGCCAAGGTCTTAACCTCTGCATTCAAAACAGACCCCCGAAGGCTTTCTTGAAAAGGGGAATGTTGTTAAATCTCTCTTCCATTACCGTTGAAGGCACCGCATCACATTTCATCAGGATGGACACGTTTCCAAATGCAGCAGAGGGGGCATCGTGGAAGTATTTAGGAATGGCAGAAGACACGTCGGAGAGAACAAGAGCTAGGCTAGTGAGGATTTGACTCTGTCGTGAGATACATCTGAGTCAAACTTGACTTTGGCCATGTTTTCTCTTGTCCATTCTAGGCAGAATGTGCCATGACAGCTTCACAGCTCTTTTGTCTTTTTCATGACAAGATGAATTTGTCAGCCAGGATAAGCTGATTTGTTTCAGCCTGTAGTTCAGCCACCAGCGTCTCGTTCTGGCCTCTACCAAGGCATAGCAGCGTAGCTCTAGTTGGAGTAACACATGTATCACCGAGGGGAGACTGATTGTAATTTCTCAGCAATTTCTGTAACTTTTATCCTAACACAGCAAATTAAAGAAAGAGGCAAGATCAGAATAGCAAATGGTTTGTCCCAAATGTGTTTTTCCAAAAGACAATTGAATTTCTTGGGTTTTTTTTTCCTTGAAAACATTTTACTTCTCATTCAAGAAGCTTCTTCAGTTCCACTTCTTAGATGAGAAGTGAAATATTTTGAAGGGAGGGGGGGGGACAAGAAAGTTCTATCGCCTTTTGGAAAAGTATTTTTGGGACCAAAATAGCAAGGCAAGAGTAAGAATAGAAAAATGGATTTCTGAGACTGAGGGAGTTGTTGTTAGAATATTCATGACTGGGAGAGACATGATAACAAGGTCAGCCAATGAATAGGCATAGCAACAAGGTCAGCCAATGGGAGCTGAAACAGATAGGGGCCAGGGCATGGTTTACCCTTCTGAGTCTGTGCAAAGAATTGAAACAGAAACTTAAGACTGTTTGCGGTGAACTCTGAAATGAAACTAGTTGTCCTCTTCTGCTTGTGTTCTGCTTGTAACTTCTACCACGTTGAAAGAATCTACTATTGGTATTGTACATTTATTCATCTGTTATTAGGCATATAAAGAAGTTAATGAATGCAGCTAAATCAGTTATCTGTGTATGCTTTCTGGATTTGATTTTTCTGCAGCAAACTCTGATAGATCTTGCCCAAAGGAAGATGATGACTTGATGATACCTCTCCTTACCCTGAAATTTCCAGTTGCCAAGGCATTTCGTGTCCAGCAACTTATTCCTGAAGGAGCTTTGCCTTTTGTCTTCAATATGTGTTAATTGCTTTAATTGCTTGCTCGTTCTTTTTTGCTAAGCAACTAGTAAAGCACATTCTGCTTCTGGCTCTTTCAGCTATCATTGATCGGTTACTTCCTGAACTTGTGTCTTTCCAAAATGAGTTGTCGTCAAGCCCAGCCACTGAAATTGCCCATTTAATTACAGGAGTCAACTTTGCAGTTTACTTTAAAATAATAATAATACGCTCACATCCGTGCATTTCTGCTGAAGCAGAATTGTGCAGGCAATTTAAAAGAATTACCACTGGGCTGCTAAGAGAGTAAGAGGATTCTGCTTGCCCTTTTTTTTCCAAATCTCCATGAAGAACAGTTTCACTCTGCACTTTCCAACCCTATGAAAGGCTGCTGATTAAGTGTTTATTTTTTATCGTTGCTATCTTGATTTTTCTCCTTAATTAATTTATGTGTTGTAGGGTGAAGGCTATTAATTTAACCTGGCTGCAACTTTTTCCAAACTTTTAATACATCATTAACAATCTTGCTCCTGAAGATTATCCTTCCCTCTGTATTTTCTCCTCCTTTTCCTAGTCAACTCTAAATGATTTCAGAAGAGATGAAATCTCTCCTGAAAGAGATGGAGAAGGGAATCAAAAAGACCAGGGTTGTCCCCTTCCCATCTAAAGAGACATAACAAGAGAGACGGTGGGGAGCAAGTGAAGGAGGGAAAGAAAGAGGGAAGGAGGGAGGGAGACAGAGAGAGACTGAAAGACCAAGTAGCCCTTTCTCCTTGGGAACAAGATAAAATTGGCATCCTCTCTTAAGAACCATTAGGTTTCCAAATATGTCAAAATAATGTAAATCATTTTTTAAAAATTCTTCCTAAATTAATTTAAAGAATGAGGAGGACAGTGAAGAAATGACATGGACCTTTCTCTATAGCCCAAGATGCACATAGTCAGATGTTTCTCAAAGAAAAAAGAGCAAAATCACTAATTAGTTGAATAAAAACAATTGTAACTGCATGTGTAACCGTAGAGAGGAAGAGCAATGAACAGATAGTGCTTAGATCTCTCTATTTGCTATTACAGTTTTGAAGATCATTTTATTATAATTGTTAAAATCACATATCTCTGATAGTATATCCAGATTAGCAGAATTATATTAGATCCAGGGATGAAATCCATAAGGATTCTGACCAGTTCTGGAGAACCGGTAGTGGAAATTTTAAGTGCTTCAGAGAATCAACAAATACCACCTCTGGCTGGCCCCAGAGTGTAGTGAGAATGGAGTTTTTGCAGTATCTTCCCCCTGCCATGTGCACCAAGCCACACCCACCAAGCCACACCACACCCACCAAGCCACGCCCACAGAACAGGTAGTAAAAAAGAATTGAATTTCACCAATGATTAGATCTCTTGCTGACTAGTGAACAATATCATTATTCCAGGGAACCTAATGACAAAACACGCCTACCAACTTTGGTTTTATCAGAAGTTGTTGTGTGGTTTTCCAGACTTCAGGGATACAACACTTCAATGCTCCAATTCATGGGAAAAATGTATTTGGACTGTCTCTCTTTTATTTTGGAACCTTTGAGTTGGAAAAGGCGGACGTGTAAAGACCTTCAGACATTTTTCTTCACCATCCTAAAACCAGCACTATCTATCAGTCATTCTGCTCCCCTGCATCAAAGTGAAGCAGGTCCCGGGGGCTGGATGACTTCAATGGAGAGAAGATCAAACCTCAAGAGCATCCTAAAGAAATCATCAACAGTTGTCTAAGTCCCAAGGGGACACTTTTACATCATTTGTATATTGTTCCATTTGCATTATGTGTGCAACGGGTGTCTTTATGGAGGTAGCACAAATTCCATTATAGGCATCAATTTCTATAATTGCCTTTTTTTTGTTTCCTTCTACCATTTACAAGTTCTTGCAACAATTTACATGAATTGTTATAATGAAATCATTACATGAATTACACAAACTGTCATTTAGATCAACTTGACCCAAATGATGTGACTTGCACGGTGAAGTAATGACTCAAATGACACAAATCACTGCAGTGATGTACTTTCATATTTAATGGACATTTGTGCATAACAGGCACTCACCATCCCTAATGTGTCCATGAAAAGGAAAAGCAGGGTCCCTCTGCAATTTTAAATTTATTGACTCAAGGTTTTTTTTAATGTAAAATCTTAAAACAGACTTTCCACTTTGGGGGGAAGGAATTAGTGGGTTAGGCAATAAAGTAGAAACTTAGGCAAAACCTCCTCTCTAATATCAGTCCTTATGCTTTCTGAAAAGGCTTCAGTTTTTTTTTTAATGATTTACAATTACCCCCTTTAATCAAATTGCATTTATTTCACTACACTAGGGGGAAGCGAATCTGATTAGCATAATATATTGGGAAGATGATTTGAAGCTGCCTACTTGAATGCCTGCAGTTTGGAATGTTGCCTCTTCTGTTAAAAGTACAATCCAAAACTGATTAGCCTTAGCTATTTTCAGTGGGATTGACTGCTGTGTACTTTAGTGTAGACTGCAAGTAGGACTGGCAGAACTGGAGAGTCTATTAAATAAATAATTAGCTGCCATTGTGTGACAGTCTAATGGCATACCATCAAAGGGGCATATTGGATTTTCAAGAGCTTTGGGACAGTCCCACGGTGGATAATGGAATTACTCCAACATAAGTGGAATGAGTCTTGCAAGAGCTCCGAATAAAACACAGGGAAGTGCCAGATGTTGAGACTACAGTTTGCCTGACAAAGCTAAAATCTATTTAAAGAATGGGTTTGTTTTGTTTTTTAAGTTCCAGCTATCAGTACCTAAGTGCAGATTTACTTCTTGGCCAGAAATATATTTATACATTTCAGGCTATCAATTCTAGACTCTCTCTCTCTATAAAAATAGATAGATAGATAGATAGATAGATAGATAGATAGATAGATAGATAGATAGATAGATAGATAGATAGATAGATAGATAGATATAGATATAGATATAGATATAGATATAGATATAGATATAGATATAGATATAGATATAGATATAGATATAGATATAGATATAGATATAGATTAGATATAGATTAGATATAGATTAGATATAGATATAGATGATATAGAGATATAGATATAGATATAGATATAGATATAGATATAGATATAGATATAGATATAGATATAGATATAGATATAGATATAGATATAGATATAGATATAGATATAGATATAGATATAGATTAGATATAGATATAGATATAGATTAGATATAGATATAGATATAGATATAGATATAGATATAGATATAGATATAGATATAGATATAGATATAGATATAGATATAGATATAGATATAGATATAGATATAGATATAGATATAGATATAGATATAGATATAGATATAGATATAGATATAGATATAGATATAGATATAGATATAGATATAGATATAGATCAAGGGACCATTAGATGGCAACAATAAGACACAGAGCACTCTATGTTGCCCTCTGGTGATCATCTGGGGTTTTGCATTCCACAGTCTGCCATTTCTCAAGACTTGAATTTCTGCTTTAAATGCAATCCTCCTATAAATAAATAAATGCAATCTTCCTATAAATAAGGCAGAAGGTAGAGCAATCAAGGACCAGATGGTTATGTACCAGTTTCCACTTCTGGCAAATTACTGGGTCTATATAACCTGCTTCACCAATTCGGGAAAAGGTTGAGGAGATGTATCTTTACAAGATGCTAAGCTTGTGGAGTGTAAGCCTCAATTCATGTTTTGCGGTGAAGCCCGTTGTGAGAACCTGGCTTCCTTCCAGTTCAAAATATTCTGCAATGCAAGGAAATAAGACCCTTCAGAAATCAGGTAAAAGATATTGTCTGAACCCAATCATCAAGTCAATTGCAGTGAGAAATAACCTGACTTTGCAGCTGCAACATTTTGTTACAGGTCTCATTTGTTTTCTTCTCCTTCAGACAGAGGGAAAGTTGCTAAGGGCAGCAGAGGACTGACTGGGGAGGGGAGAAAGAAGGAGGGGAAAAGAAACGAAGGCACTCTGCAGCCTTTCTGCTGCCTCATTTAGTCCAACATTGATCAATGGGCTCAGGGAAGCTATCCTAATTCCCTGCAGTCATTATTTTACAGGTGAGTAATTTATGGCTTTGTAAAAGGCTGCAGGATGTTTGATTATGTCAAAGGTGTTATTGAAGTTCAGCCTGTAGTTGTACCCTAAATAGGACAAGCTTATCATAGGGGATTTACATCGTTGGTTTTCCTAATTACTTTGCTGTAGGCACATTTGTAGGGATTGAGGGAGGGGTTTCAAGAAGAGAGAGAGAGAGAGAGAATGAGAGTAGTGCCTGGCTAAACACAAGTCACAGTTTAACTAAATACCTTCACACTAATGACCTTCCTGGGAAATTAGGAAGTCAGGAAAAACATAGGTCAAGAAAACAATGAGCTCCCCAAAACCACAATCAATGACTGAGATTCTCATAGTTGGGTATGATATTTAAAAGGTAGCCTAGAAAGCTGAACCTATTGGGTGGAAAAGGTTAATCTGTCTGTCTGTCTGTCTGTCTGTCTATGTACCCATCTGTTTATTTGTCTGTCTATCATCTATCTATCAACCAACCAACCAACCACCCACCCACCCACCCACCCACCCACCATAGCAGTTTCTATGAAAAGTTCATAAATATCATTAAACAATAAATCACATTAAAGAGTAATGTATCACCTCAGCCTCCCCGCCCTCAAAGCCCCCCAAAATAGCAGCATTTTTATAGTCCTCCTGGATTCCAGAAGTGAGGGGAAAGCCTAGATCACAAGGACAGAATATTGCAGAATAATCAGACTGTCAGAGCACAACTTGGGAGAAGGGTTATGTTCTGGTAGTACCCCAAAAGGAAAGGACTGAAGCATTGCTTCTCTGGTCCATCTCCCACAATGGACAAAACTCTTTTGGAGAAGACACTCCCACATGTAACATAGAGCTTTAAAGTCAAAGTATTAAATAGACTTACAAAGCAGCTCTACGAGAATCCTGTTGCAGGATTCAAGATGAGAGCTGGACCAAGGCTGCACTGGACACAAGTGTTCCTGATCAAGCAGAAGCTATGAATCCAGGAGACTCTCAGACTTCATTCTTCAAGGACAGTACAACCCAGCTGAGGACCAGCAGCACCAACCTTAATGACTGCTACGCAGATAACAACTCTATCTTGCTAAGATTCAGTTTTAACTTTCATGCCATCCAGTTCCTTACCCTGCAGGAGGAGACGGCGAGGACTGTTTGCTTCATAGGTCCTCCATTTTGTCTTGTGCCGAGACTGATGCTTGAGGGTTGGGCTTGGTTGAAGGTGCAAAACTTCAGAGAGAAGTTTCAGTTGCCACCATGACATCTTGCTCATCAGCAATATCCGTTGCTCCAAATGATGAACCCTTCTTTGAGTAGTGTTTTTTTCTTCTCACTGCAGTCAAAAACTCCAGGCTGTGGGCAAAGTTTGCCTGTGATACTGCATCTCCAGAGCTCATCTTTTTTGCTTTGTTCTTTTAAATGCTGACATGATTTAATTTGTTTGATATTTTTGTACACCTCTTGGTTTGAAGGATTAAAACCTATTTCCAGGTGTTAGTGCACCTTCTTCAGAGCTGTGGGTGCATTCTGAAGACACATATGAACATAATTCCTGTTCCTGCAACCCTATTTAACATCAGCCAAGGGCCCCATTTTCTTAATGAGTGCAATGAAGGCTGATAGCATCTGGCAACAATTAGATTTTTAGACACCTTTTTTCAGGTGGTTCAGGTGAACTCAATGCGCATCTGAAATCAACAAAATAGATAACCCTCTCTCCATTTCAGGGATGGGCATGGAAAGAGACTATTCTCATTCATTCATAACATCCAGTGTTGTGGGGTTTTTTTCCCTTTTCTTTCCCGGGCTGACAGCTTTTCTCCGGAAATTATTTCCTTGCCAATTAGAGATGCAGACAACTGATGCCTAAATTATCAAAGGAAGGCTGCTCTGTCAGCATGTTAATCCTGGTGTTTCTTAGCAACTATATTTTATCTACACATAACAATACAATAGGCTGCTGTACTTAATGATAAAACGTCCAGACGTTGATGTTAGTGTTGGTAATAAAGAGGAAGAAGGAGGCATATGCAGGTACTTATCACTTTGGATAGTTAGCTGGTTGTGAAGGAAGGATATATATTGCAGATGCATAAAACACATCTGTTACAAAACTGATACTCGAGCTTTTATCATCCGTTTGCAAAAGGTGATTCCTTAGCTTAGGATAGGCTTCCTCAATTTGATGTTCTCCAAATAAATTGGGGTTTTTTAAAAATAAATTTTATTTTTTTTAATTCAAATAATATAAACATAGTAAATACAAAAAAAAGAAAGGAAAAAGGAAAAGGAAAAAAAACACAAATATTACAGTGCACCCCCATCCCCCAGAGACCTTGTTTTCCCTTTATATTTCTTCGTCTATGATAACTGAAAGATATGCCATATATTCTAATTGTGCCCTTATCCCCTCCAAAACAACACATATTCTTCAGTAGGTTTATTCCCTTTGCCTTCCACCATCATTGATTTTATAAAATCTCCCCATATTTCATTATAATTATTTGCTTTAATCATCCCTTTTTAAAATTTAATTTCTGTTATTAATTTATCATGTATTGCCATACTCCAAATTTCATTATACCACTCCTTTCTTTGAATATCCCAATTTCGTCCCCAATAATTAGCCATTACTAATCTAGCTGCCATTATCAAATTTACAATCATTTCCTTTTTTGTTTCATTTATATCCCGTTTTTCCACCAGCAATAGTAATGCAATTCTCAGTGACATGTCTAAATTTACATTCAAAAGTGCTCTAGTTTCTCTAAACACCATGTCCCATATTTTTTTTGTTTCTTTTCAGATCGTATAAATCTTTCGCCTTTTATAAATAAATTGGGATTAAAGCTCCCAAAATTTCTGCTAGTTCTGACTTAGCCAAAGGACATCAGATTAAGGAACAAGGGTAGAGATGCCAGGTTTGCCCCCAGAGTTACAAGATCTTAATTTGGAGCTTAAAGGCAGGGAGTTGAGGTCCATGCTTCTAAAAGTTATCAATGTTGAGAAATACTGCTTTAGAACATAATCCTCTCTCCACCCCATAACTTAGATTGGCCTAGACCTTGGTGGTCTTTAGGAAGGTCCTGAAGACTTAGCACTGCAATGTGCTTGGGGTCCCAATAATGTTGGGCAATTTTTACAGTGGTTTTCTTGAGCTTGACACAACAATGGAGTTAGGCTATCAATCATAGTTATTGTCAGGTCTGCAGATGGTTTCTGTTAGGATCCTTGGCCTGCGACACTCATATTCTAGTCTACTATGCTGCTTCATTAGTGGGGAATTGGGAAGGGGAATAGTAAGGAGTAGAATGTGATGTTGTCAAAATAAAATTCCTTTCTAGAATCCAAGGTCATCCTTTGTCTCTACACCTCTGCACCTGACCGGAACTGGATGGGTGGAACTGCCAGCACGGCAGTGGAAGATTGGGCCACGTGATGGACTTGTGGGTGTGGGGACAGGATCTTGAACTTTCAACTGGATGGGGAAAACCGGGAAGCTTTCAGATTCGGGTTTTCCCAGATGTGCCAACATGACTCTCTTAACAAATTGGAACTTTGAGCAATACTTTGCCTTGGACTCTGATTTAATTTTGGATGTTATTTGGAACCCTGACAGTTATTTTTATTTTCTAAGCAGCTTCTGATGTTTTAGATGATTCTTTATTGGTTTTTAACTTTTTATTGGATTGTTGTTTTTAATAGTTGGACACCGTCTAGACTCATTTGGGAAAAGTGGGCAGCAGTTTAAATTGAATAAGTAAATAAACTTTAAAAATGGAATTCTCTTGTTTTTGAGAAAAACAGAAATCCCTACTTTGTTTTACGATTCTGTTTTGGGGGGTGTTATTTCTTATTTTTATACATGTTTGAAGTTCCTAAAAGTAATATCTAAACACTATGTTCTGTACAAACTGAGAAGTTTATAGTTTACACCTAATAGCTTTTCAAAGTATTTCAAGTTGATAAGAATTGACAGTGTCTTACTGTATGTTAATTACAAGCAGTGCTTCTATTTCTGTGCCTAAAATCTTGTATCGTTCCATTTTCATACAGGAAGTTAGATTATGTATTATTATGAGAAAATGACCTCCTCTCCCACTTCCCTCAATTTATGTATAATTTTACAAACTATGATTATGGTCTTCTGGATTTTAATCTTCTTTATTCTAAAGCAGGAATTGGTAACTTTGGAGAGCAGATTACCATTCTGTTCTTAACTGGTGTTGTCTTCCATGCATAGCTATAAATGGAATAATGACATCATGAAAGAGATAAGGATTGCTCTCTTTACTCTTCAGTTCTGGATATTATTTCTGTGCGTGTAAGTATTAAAGAGAAAGAGACAGCAGAGAGTTTGGTTTAAGGCATCAGGCTAGAAACTGGGAGACTGTGCATTCTAGTCCCATTCATGATTCTGCGCCAGTCCTCCTCCAAAGTCAGTGGGAAATTAGCCTTTTGTTCTTCAGTGGATGATCATCAAATTTAACCTCATCATCTTGGTGAGCTCTAGGAAACCTGCAAAAGAAACTTTGGGATTGTATGTGCTCACAGTCTTGGGTTACTGCAAATGAAGATAATTTGGACCCTTCCAAATCTCTTGACATTACATTCCCAGTAGTGTCAAGCACAAAGTAATTATAAGCTGAAATACTCCATTGTTATTGCACTACATCTTTGAGTTCTACAAAAACAAGCAAATTGGATTTTATTTATTAACTTAAAGATATATACTGTATATATACGTTGCCCACTTCAATTGTTTTGGGATATATAATACATATAGTAGATAAAATACCAATATCACCCTAAATTTGAAAACTAACATTATAGCTGAATTCTAAAAATCTCA
This sequence comes from Thamnophis sirtalis, assembly GCF_051295495.1. NCBI lineage: Eukaryota > Metazoa > Chordata > Lepidosauria > Squamata > Natricidae > Thamnophis > Thamnophis sirtalis. The sequence goes on along the minus strand of NW_028261385.1, from coordinate 134,105,194 downwards.
ATAAATTTAGAAGATAAAATTGCAGGTTTTAACCTCCCTTTTAAATTTTAATAAGACCAGACACCTAAGTCAATTTCAACAGCAATTCATTCCAGAGAGTACGGGCCCTGTACCAAGGTTGCACTTTAAAAAAAATGCCCCATTGAATATCTAAGACTGTCATGAAAGTCTTGTGCAGGAGGAGCTCATCTCATGGAGAATTTGGATCTAATATTACATGATATGGTTGCCTTATAATTTATGGCACTTTCCCAAACATTTCATGTGGAAATGTTTAGGATATTGAGGATAGAAAAATCCAGAGAATGGAAACTAATTAGCTCTATGGATAGTTTCATCAGGCTACTAGTCACTACAGATCCTATTCCTGATCAGTCACAGTTAGTACTGTGTGATGGCACAAAGGCCACACAGCCAGCTGAGAGTTCAAACTCCCCTTTAATGCTCCAAATTTCCCCAAACACTCCCACATTCTTGGCAATTCCCAGAGCAAAGTGTGTGCACTTGCACACACACACACACTGTGCACAGTCCAGCAAACAAAGGAACAGGGAAATGAATCCACGAAACAAGGAAGAAGCAATGAGTCCACAAAGTAAGGAACAAGGCTCTGAATTCATGAAGCAAAGAAGAAGCAAGCAGTCCTGCAAACTCCAAATATCTTCAGTGGCATACAAGAATCTACAAATTCAGCATTTGTTCTCAACAAACTCCCCTCCCCACAGTATCACTTTAAATCTCAGTCCCCAGATATGTCTTGTGAAAGGGGGCTGGATACTCTCCTCCCAAGTCATCAGGTCACTCTGTGCTGTTCCCACCTTCTCTCCACTCTCTGTGCTCGGGGATCAGGAGGTGGCAGTCCTTGCTCATCACCTGAGATCCATTGCTCCTCATTCCCACTGCTTGCCTTTTCTCGTGCCCCTGTTCCTCCCTGCTAACAAGCTGCACGTGCTCTTCCCCATATTCCTCCAAGTCAACAAACCCCCTCAATCTCTGTCTGCTCCAGCTGCAGCTCATCCTCCTCCAGAGATTCAGGCTTCGATGGGGGCATGACATACTGACCCTCTTCAATATCAGTCCATTAGAGGTGCCACTTCTTTTCCTACAGTTCTACATTTGCTCTTGGATCTCTTTTGAAGAACTTTACAAAAAGACTATTGACGTGTAAAGAGACCATGACCTCCACCATGTGATCCTTGCTTTTATTTGTAAATGTTGTGTTGACTTTCCTTCCGCAATATTTTTCCTAAATTAAGGCAGATATTTTTATGTTGCCCAATGTTTTCTCACTCATTTATCCAGAACAAAGCTAATCTAGTCTATAATTTCTAGGATCCACCCGTGCTTTATTTTTTAAATCACCAGTCCATTGGTACTTTTCTAATCAGTGCATTTCAAGGCAAGTGGAAAGCAGTATACAAATATTAGTATCAACAGACTCCAACAATATAGTTCAACCAAGTATTGAACTAAACATGACATCATTTCTATGCAAGGATATTTGAATGAACACCCTGGTGTTTATCTGAGACTTACTAAGCATCTTTGCCCCATTGCTAACTTAAAAGAAGTCAATCTTTGGGGAGAAGATTGCAGGAGATCCTATACAGGTAGTCCTCAACTTACAACCATTTGTTTAGTGTATTGTAACCATTGTAACCATTTCACCATTGTAACCATTGTAGCCATTTGAGATTACAATGGCACTGAAAAAAGTGTCTTATCGCTGTTTTTCACACTTACAACTGTTATAGCATCCCCAAAACCAATGTGATCAAAATTCAGATGCTTGGCAGTTGGCATGTATTTATGATGGTTTTGCAACCTTCTGACAAGCAAAGTCAATGGGGAAACCAGATTCACTGCACAACCATGTTACTAACTTAATTGCAATGAATCACTTAACAACTGTGGTAGGAGAGGTCGTAGACTGGAGCAAAGTTCACTTAACGACTGTCTTGCTTAGCAATAGAAATGTTGGGCTCAGTTGTGATACTACCTCTAGATGTTAACTATCTTTGCAACATCCCAACTAGTTAGCACCGCTCTAAAAAGGGACAATTTGAAGAAAACTGTCTGAACTTTGGGGTCTTAAGATTCCCCTTGTACAACTTCCCTTTACAAGTTTCCTTTATAACTTCCCTTTACAAGTTTCTTTAGTTCCAGAAGACGGGAATCTTACCTGGCTGACTGTTAGAAGGTAAGAAGAGAAGAGTTGAATGGTTGGATGAAGGAGACCAAATAAGGCAATGTAGACTATATCTAGTCTGAACTCAAGAGCAGGAAATGCATCCTACCTAGTGCTTCATTGCTTCAGAAATGGACAGAAGATTTGGACTACAATTCTTGAAAGTAATGTGGAATGAGTTATAAAGATGCATAGGTATGACTGTATTCTTAGTTGATTAGGATCTTCCCTCCCTTGCTAATTTTCAGAGTCAAAAGGTTAATGTCAGAAAAAGCAATCAGATCCATCATGTTTAACCTTTTGAATAAAACTCAAAATAGTCAGCAAAGATCTTGATTCTCTAGGATGTGGATTTAACATGACTCCTGGCTGTATCGTTTCACCAGTTCCATAATTAATAATAATGAACTCTTTTATCTTTCTTTAAAAAAAAGATGTACAGGCAATTCCAGCATGGACTAAGCAGGAATAGTAAGAGAACATTGCAAAGATTCGCTAATTAATCACTGCACGCTTGTCAAACTGACAGTTAAAGAACAGGAAAGTTATACAGCATCTAAATGAAATCAGCAATGAGCCATCATTGCTGGGCTGATAAATAAATTAATAAAAAATCAGTGGGATGTGGAAGGGAGAATGAAGTGTCAGAACACCTGAGATATGATCTAAGCTCACCTCTGTTTAAATGAGCATTATGTGGCATTAAGCAATTCAGATCCGCCTCCTTTCTTTGCCTCTCCCAATTAAAACATCCTGGTCATCCCGGTGAATTCTATCTTCTTTACTAACTATTTCTCCATTGTAAGTATTGTCAAATCATTCTATCTTTGTGCATACAATAATATTGTTGCAGTATCATGTATAAAAACCAAGTGCCATGCCTTTTTAGAAACAGTTCCTCCAGCAGCCCCAAGGGAAAAAGTTCTGTTTTCAGCTGTACCTTCTTTAAAATCTTCTCAATCAGTATATGCACTTGAACCCAAAATCTTCCAGCTTTCTTTGAACATCCATTGACCATGGTGAAAAGTCTCTCTGGCTGTTCAAAAGTTCAACATACAGTAGATTTGAAATAAAAGCATGTCCTCATCTTCTCTATGGCTGCCATAAACAGTTATATCTACTGCTATAAATGCCTGATTCTCTGTGCCCTTTTCATCTTGCTGTGTTAAAAAGCAACAAAAGATGTCACTCTTTGATGAGAGTTACCCAGCCTCTTCATTGTTTATTATATTGTTTTCTACAACTCACCAAACTTTAAACCAAGAGTACATGTGTGGAGAAGTGTATGGTCTGTGAGAATGGCCTTGGGGAATAAGATGAGGAGTCATAATGTTGCAGCAGATTGAGGTTTGTAATCTACTTACGAAAGACCAGGACTTGAGACCACGAAGGTGAGAGAAGCAGGTTTATTGGATGCATCGAGTTCAGCGTGTTCACACACCAAAATCTGAACTGCCTGGGCTCTGCCCAGGAGGCTACTTTTATGCCGTGTTCCATACTGTGCATTCTCAAGGCGTTTCCATACACGAGACAAGCATGACATTTCAAAAAGCAGAAGTTCATTTGGAATGTTAGAGCAAAGTACATAGGAGAAAAAAAAAGGAGAAGTTCCTATTTCGTCTTAAGCTGTCAGCAGCTTTTACCTCTGTTCTATCTCTCACCCACGCCTGGCTTCCTGTGCCCCTCCTTTACAGAGTCTTGCCACACTGTTCAGCCCTATTTTTAATACTTATGAGGAAGTTGGAGAGAAAGGTCACTCCAGCTAAAAGTCAACTTTGGGACTCCAGGGCACTAGAATGAAAAGCCAAACTAATATGAATTTATAAGGTCCATTCTATTAAGACCACCTAACCTGGCCAGCCACTGGTGGGTTTACCTGTGCAACCCGTCCTGCATCAATAGGCTGCAGAATCATCAGGCAAAAGATATCTTAGCCACAGAAGAAAAGGGGGTGTGGGAAGCACCTCAGGAGGGACCCTACCCTAGTTTTATGGGAGATAACCATAAGAGAGGGGAGAGGTGCTTTCAGACTGGCAAGGTTACTGTAACTTGACAATAAAGGTAGTGCTAGTACTCATGGTTGGTGCTTCTTGACAGGACAACCTTGGGCTTCCAAGAGGATGAGAAACCAGAAGAAGCAGAAGATGTCCCCCAGAGGTGGGTTTCAAATCCCGGCGCTACCGGTTTGCTCATGCTTGCACATGTGCGACAATTCTGTGCATGTGCAGAAGCATCCAGGCAGGTGGGTGGAGCCTCCCACCGCCGCCACTACTGGTTCAGCCAATCCGGGCCGATCTGGGAGCAACCTACCTCTGATGTGCCTACACTTAGGCACAAGAAGATGGCTCTTCTTTTGAAGAGCCAAACAAAAATTAATATGAATGCTAAGGAACATCTGCTATTTTACATTTGTAGTGTACATACTCATGGAGAAACTGAGAATTTTAGGTGCCAAAATGCATCCCCAAAATCAGTTTCAGCTTATCTGCAAATGAGCTTATCCATGCATATATACAGTAATACATTTAGAGCAGTAGTGGGATTAAAAAAAATTACTACCAGTTCTGTGGGTGTGGCTTCGTGGACATGGCAGGGAAAGGATACTGTAAAACCTCCATTCTCTCCCTACTACAGGGGAAGGTTACTGCAAAATCCCCATTTCCTCCCAATCATCTGGGACTCGGGAGGCAGAGAATAGATGGAGGTGGGGCCAGTCAGAGCTGGTATTTACTGGTTCTCCAAACTACTCAAAATTTCCACTACCGGTCCTCCAGAACAGGTCAAAACCTGCTGAATACCACCTTTGTTTTAGCGTATTTCCTATATATACTTGTGGGTACGCCAACCTTTGGATTTTTAACCCACATACCATATTGATTGGCTTATTTGTATGTGACACATTTTTCATGGTATTTTAATTAAAAACTCCAGGGCCGGTTTATTCATAAACGGACTTTATATGCAAGTATATACAAAAGTCAGCAACCCATGAAAAGAAAGTGTCTTATCCTATGACTGCTAAATTTACTCAGCTTTTGAGGGATCAAAGGCCTTTTGAAATGCAAGCATAGAGTGCTGACAGGGTCATTTGCATCCAATGCTTATTGACACTTTCAGGAAACAATAGAAGATTGGGGAAGCAAGGTTTAGTTTTGCAGAAGTGAGGCTAATTTTCTGTCAACAAGACTTCTTCTGTATTTGGGGTATCATATCCAAGTACTATGTGACAGTGTGAGCTTGTTTGTTTGTTTGTTTATTATTTATAGGCCGCTCTTTTCCCTGAGGGGACTCAGGGCGGCTCACAATTTATAGGGAGGGGAATACAAGACGAGACATGAGACAATACATAAGTAAAAGTAAAACACAACATTCATTCATCATTCGGGTGGGGACGGATTAGAATCTTTATCCCCAGGCCTGACGGGATAGCCAGGTCTTGAGGGCTGTGCGGAAGGTCTGGATGGTGGTGAGGGTGCGAATCTCCACGGGGAGATCGTTCCAAGGGTCGGAGCTACTACTGAAAAGGCTCTCCTCCGCGTAGTTGCCAGTCGACACTGACTGGCGGATGGAACTCGGAGGAGGCCTAATCTGTGCGATCTAATAGAGCTCCTGGTCTTGCCCCAGCTCCTGCCCACCTAGCAGTTTGAAAGCACGCAAATGTGAGTAGATAAATAGTTACCACTTTGTTGAGAAGGTAACTGTGTTCTGTGCATCTCAGCATGTAATAATGCTGGTCACATGACCACAGAACCACTTCAAACAATGCTGGCTCCCTTGGCTAGGCAATGGACATAATAAGCACTGCCACCTAGAGTTGGACACAATTGAAAAGGGAAAACCTTTTAAAAAAAAATCCAGGTTACCCCCCCACCCCCCAAAAAAATCCAAGATTTCCAAACTAATCATCTCAATTTCTACATGCTCAATTTCTCATTACTTGCAGTTCCATTATCCACAGTTATCCACAATGAGCCGCAGGGGGCAACTATGGCCCCTTTAAAAGCTGTGGACTTCAACTCCCAGAATTCCTGAACCAGCATGGTTGGCTCAGGAATTCTGGGAGTTGAAGTCCACAAGCCCTAAAGGGGTTATCATTCCCCACCTCTGACATGGAGCAGAACCCCATGAAAGAACAAGATCAACCTATATGGAAAAAAATTAACAAAAAATCCTCTATTTTAATGTTATCAATTTATATAGTTATCCTAAAATTCGGTCCACAGCTAGTTATAAGGTTGTAATTTTGTTATATTTTCTCATTCTATCATTATGCTGAATAAAAGTAGAGTTTTTCAGTTTTTCTCATGCCAAAATGCTGGAATCTAAGAGAAAGAAGCGACGTGAAATCCTTATTTGTGCAGAATTTTAAAGGCTTCTATTGTCAAAAAGCTTTAAAAAGAGGCCACGGGTATCTTTTATTGTTAAAGCATTAGGCAACTTAAGCATTGTTCCGACTCTTCCTAGGATAGTGGTAACACTACATTTCAATTATAATACAATTAAACTCAGGGTTCATACTTTAGTGTTTAGCACTAATTTCTATCATCCAAATCAGTGGTGGGTTCTGGATCCCATTGCAATTTATACACTGCAACGAGGCTGGGCGTCCACCACATGCACGTGCGCAGCACATGTGCAGCACGTGATGCATACCCACCGCCCAGGACGCTCCAGCTGCTTGGAGGAGCATCGCGCAGGCGCCGTATGCTCCATGCGCATGTGCAAATGCTCTGATCGGCTCAAAAAGCGGTAAGGAGAGTGGGCGGGTGGGCCGTCTGGAGCACCATATCAGAACGGTACCTGGTGCTCCCAGCATGCACCGGTATGCCCGTACCAGGATGTACCGGTCGTATCCCACCACTGATCCGAATATATCTAAGTGTTCTGTGGTAGAAGGTTTTTTTTATTCCTGGGGAATTCAGTGTATGTAATACCCACTGCGAGAGGGAGATAATAAAAAGGGGGAATATTAAGAGGAGGTAATAAGGAAAAGTTAGATTTAAGCCACATAATTGTTACAGAACAGCACTGAGGCCCCTGCCGAGTATTATTGTATCCGCACAATCTATTTGGCCTTTCTTAAAATGTGCTAAATATAGAGTAAATGCAGCAACAAACGGGAAAATGAATTGATAGGAAAATAAGCACAGCAGTGCCCTGAAGAGATTGTTGAAGGGGAGGGGGCTGATTCTAAGAGCCCTTGAAAATCCATTCTCTCTCTTTTTTTACATTTTTTGTACATTTTACAAGAGAGAAGGGCCGTTTTTTGCCCTTCCCAGACTCCAGAGGCTTTCTTGAAGCCTGGGGAGGGTGAAATTAACCCCAACGAGCCAACCGGAAGTTTAGGAATGAAATTCCCAAAGTTGTTGAGCTTGTTTTTCACCCTCCCCAGTCTCTGAAGGCTTTCCTGATGCCTGAGGAGTGAGAAAATGGCCTCACCCCGCCCTCCGGAAGACCGAACATCATTCAGCGGTAGAGCTGACTGCTGGCGTGCCAGCAAATATGGCTCTGCATGCTACCTGTAGCATACCTGCCATAGGTTCGTCATCACGGGTCTAGATATAGTCACTCTGAGCAGAAGTGAGTAACTTTTTGTACTCAGAAGTCACATAAGAAGGCAAATACAAGAATTGTTTTTGTTTGTTTTGTTTGTTTTATTGCAAATTTATATGCCGCCCTTTTCCCTGAGGGGACTCAGGGCGGCTTACAACAATAAAGGGAAGGGAGTGCAAGACAAGACTTAAAAAGAAAAGAAACGTGATTAAAGGAAATTGGTCATAAAAACACAACATTCACTCAACATTCGGGCGGGGTGAGAGTAATCCTATCCCCAGGCCTGACGGGATAGCCAGTTCTTGAGGGCTGTGCGGAAGGCCTGGACTGTGGTGAGGGTACGGATCTCCACGGGGAGGTTGTTCCATAATGTCGGAGCTGCAACTGAGAAGGCTCTCCTCCGCGTAGTCGCCAGTCGGCACTGACTGGCGGATGGAATTCGGAGGAGGCCTACTCTGTGCGATCTGATGGGACGCAGGGAGGTAATTGGCAGGAGGCGGTCTCTCAAATAGTCAGATCCACTACCATGGAGCGCTTTATAGGTGGTGAGTAAGACCTTGAAGTGCACCCGACGATCAACAGGTAGCCAGCGCAGCTCACGGAGGATTGGTGTTATATGGGCGAACCGTGGTGCGCCCATGATCACTCGCGCGGCCGCGTTCTGGACTAGGTGAAGTCGCCGGATGCTCTTCAAGGGCAGCCCCATGTAGAGCACATTGCAGTATTCCAGCCTAGAGATCACAAGGGCTCGAGTGACTGTTGTGAGAGCCTCCCGGTTCAGGTAGGGCCGCAACTGGCGCACCAGGCGAACCTGGGCAAATGCCCCCCTGGTCACAGCCGACAAATGGTGGTCAAAACTCAGCTGTGGGTCCAGGAGGACTCCCAAGTTGCGGACCCTATCTGAGGGGGATAAATTTTGCCCCCCCAGCCTGACTGATGGAACGTTAACCAAATTTTTGGGAGGGAAACACAACAGCCATTCGGTCTTTTCCGGGTTGAGTACCAGTTTGTTAGCTCTCATCCAGTCTTTAACAGCCTCAAGGCCCCGGTTCATCACGTCCACCGCTTCATTGAGTTGGCACGGGGCGGACAGATACAACTGCGTATCGTCCGCATATTGATGGTACTTAATCCCGTGCCTCCGAATGATCTCGCCCAGCGGTTTCATGTATATGTTAAATAGTAGGGGGGACAGAACCGAGCCCTGCGGCACCCCATAGGTTAGGGGCCTCGGGGACGATCTCTCCCTCCCCACCAACACCGACTGCGACCTGTCCGAGAGGTAGGAGGAGAACCACTGTAAAACAGTGCCGCCCACCCCCACCTCCCGCAGTCGTCGCAGAAGGATACCATGGTCGATGGTATCGAAAGCCGCTGAGAGGTCAAGGAGAACCAGGATGGACGCATAGCCTCCATCTCTGGCTCTCCAGAGATCATCGGTCAATGCGACCAAAGCGGTTTCAGTGCTGTAACCGGGCCTGAAGCCAGACTGGAAGGGGTCAAGATAGTTAGCTTCCTCCAAGGTACGCTGAAGCTGTAAGGCCACCACCTTCTCAACAACCTTCCCCAGAAAGGGGAGGTTGGAGACTGGACGATAGTTGTTAAGAACTGCTGGATCCAAGGACGGTTTCTTCAGGAGGGGCCTCACCACCGCCGCCTTAAGTGCGGTGGGGAGGTGTCCCTCCCGAAGAGAGGCGGTAACAACCGCCTGGATCCAGCCTCGTGTCACCTCTCTGCTGTTGGCAGTCAGCCAAGAGGGACACGGGTCCAGTATGCAGGTGGAGGAACTCACAGCTCGCATAGCCTTGTCCACATCCCCAGAGGCAACATCCTGAAACTCAACCCAGAGATGGTCTACCAAGTTATTCCCCTGTGTCCCGGCTGGATCTGCAGGGGTGGAGTCCAGTTCCGATCGAAACCGAGCAATTTTGTCCGCCAAGAACTGACTATATTCCTCAGCCTTTCCCTGTATGGGGTTCCCCGTCTCCCTCCTATTTAGGAGGGAGCGGGTTATCCTAAACAGGGCGGCTGGGCGAGACTCGGCGGACGCTACCAAGGAGGCAATGTGTGATCTTTTGGCAGTTCTCAATGCCCAAATATACTCCTTGGTGCAGGCTGTCAACAATGCTCGGTTCGATACGGACCTATCGGATCTCCACCGGTGCTCTAGGCGTCTCCTCCGGCGCTTTATCTCGCGGAGCTCCTCGGTGAACCAAGGGGGTCTCCGCGAGCTGCTGACCCGGAGGGGCCGTAGTGGCGCAATTCGGTCTAGAGACTCCGATGCCGCCGAGTGCCAGGCGGCAGCAATAGTCTCCGCCGAACTGTGGGCGAGAGCATCTGGAATGACCCCAAGCTCCGTCTGGAACCTAACAGGGTCCATCAGTCGCCTGGGGCGGAACCACCTGGTCGGTTCCTCCTCCCTACGGTGGGGGTTTGGCCTCCGGAAGTCTAGCCTCAGTAGGTAGTGGTCTGACCACGACAGGGGAATGATCTCATTTCCCCTCAGACCAAGATCATAACTCCACTGCTCCGAGAGGAATACGAGGTCGAGTGTATGTCCTGCCAAGTGGGTAGGGCCTCGAATTACCTGGGTCAGGCCCATGGCTGTCATGGAGGCCATGAACTCCTGCGCTCCATCAGAGTGTTCACCGAGCGAAGGCAAATTGAAGTCCCCCAGAACCATTAGTCTAGGGAACTCAATTGCTAGCTCGGCTATTGACTCGAGGAGCGCAGGGAGGGCCGCTGCAACGCAGTTGGGAGGCAGGTACGTTAGCAGCAAACCCGCTTGACCCTTGAGGTCCAACTTCACTAGCAGGGACTCACACCCGACAAGCTCCGGAGCAGGGATCCTACGAGGAGCTAAAGACTCCCGGACTACAATAGCCACACCGCCACCCCTTCCCTGGGCTCTCGGCTGATGAAGCACCTGAAACCCGTCTGGGCACAGCTCTACGAGGGGGACTCCTCCCTCCGTGCCCAGCCATGTTTCAGTAATACATGCCAGGTCTGCCCCCTCGTCTACAATCAAGTCCCGGACGAGGGGAGCCTTATGGATAACAGACCTGGCATTTAGCGACAGCAGCCTGAGACCAGGGTCCTGATCGCTCACGCCATCTGACCTTGGAGTGGGACTCATAGGGCCGGAAGGAGGGATCTCTGCAATATAGCGAACCCTCCTTCCCCTATAATGGCCAGCCCTAAAGTCCCCGCCATATCTGCCTCTCCCTGTTATGACCGCAATGCTCCGACTCTCTCCCGTGGGCAAAATTCCCCCAACCACCCCAATGGCCCCCGCTTGGCCCGCCAGGTCCTCCGAATCAGGCATACTCAGACACTCACACAGGCAGTCCCCACAGTATAATTAAAACACAAAAGAATACAGCAATAATAGTACTAAAAGTGGGTCTTTCATACTAACTCATTCAGTCCCACGCACTCAACATACCCATTTAAAATTGCGCAACACAGAATTTAAAATTATAGGTTCCAGAAGAGCCAGCCTCCCTTCCTCCAGTTCCAGAGAAATCCAGGGCCAAAGTCCAAGAACCGTATTCTATAAATAGTTGCAGATGGAGGGGGGGCAGAGCACAGGTCCCAGATATCAGCCAACACCCGCTTTGCAAACTCACACCCTCCAAATCCAGATAAAGCGTGGTATAGTAAACAATAACGGTCCATAGGAGATAAAACGGTAGTATACAGGGGGGTATCTTATCTTCCCCTTCTCCTGAAGTCCTGGAACGGCCAAAGTCTATATGTCCAAAGTTTACAAGTGACTGGAACCAGTTAGAAGGGGGAAAGGGGGGGTGCCAACTTAATGTCCAGTTTTTAAAACGCCAAGTTCCTGTCCCTGAAACTGCCATCCTCTATCACTTCCTTCCCCAAACCAAATGCACCATAAGTATGTATACCATAAAATATCAGGATGTTAAACAGATGGTCGTTGCTCAGTGGTAGCAGGTGGTGGGGAAGAGCAGTTGTTCCGGGCCAATGCCGATGGTCGCAGGCCAGGCAGTAAAACTCGCATTAAGTGAGAACAGATAGGCAGGCAAACGTGGCTCCACAGTAGCAGGGGGAGACAGGAAAAGAAAGAAGTTGTCCAACCACGGGAGGGATAAAAGGAGAGGCTCCAAGGTGAGAGGGTAGGCACTAAAATACAGGATAGAGGAGGGGCGGGTGTTCAGGCAAACTATGATGGTAGTGGCTAATTGCCACTTAGTTCGTTCGCCCAAGCCACAGTAATTTCCTCCTCTTTGCCATGATGGTTATGGTAATAGTAAAGATGATAATAGCCAGTTTCAAATCCCCCAAGCTCACCGTTCCTTTTCTGGCTATAGATAAAAATCCAAAGTTCCTCTCCACTGAATCCAGAGTTCCTCTCCACTAAAATCCAGAGTTCTTCTCCAAGCCCCAACACTGTTTAGATCTAAAAAGAACAGTGGGGGGGCAATCGTGAAAACAAAAAGCTCAGACTGCCATTTTCCATTCAATTCCTGCTGCCACCATTCCGCTGCTCTAAGGCACCTTCCAGGACCGGGGCTCACCAGGGCTCACCCAATAGGGCAGGCGACCTTCAGGGGCATCCAGGGCACCAGGTAGCCAAGATGTTAAAGACGCCAACCGTCCGCGTCTCGCCGCCGCCGCCCTCGCTCGGTGGATCAGCTGTTGGGTTGCTCAGCTGTTAAGCGCAATGGAGCCTTCGGGAGCGATGTTTTTAAAAGATTTTTCGTCCGGTCCTGGGGATTCTGATGTCTTAATCTCACCCAGGCTCTTTCCGGAGAATGCTACATCACACATCGCAGAGTGAGGGCAAGAGTGTGAGAGTTCACTTTTGATGAAGAATCTTTGTTCCCTGGGGAAAAAAACCCAAAGTAACATAAAAGTAAGTTTTCAGGTGTTTTCTTACTTCTTCTTTTCTCCAAATGGTGGTAAAATCCATTACCATTTTCAGCCTTGGAGGAGATTCTGCAAGCAGGAAAAAAGGTTTGGAGGACTACAAGGGGCCAGGTTTCTTATCAGCTAACCCTAACCCTACATTCTCAGTGAGTTACACCACTCCCTATAAGTTACAGCATAATTAGTTTGCATTCAAGCTAGCATAATGGATGCACCAATCCATTAGGGTTTAGCAGCTTTTGCAAACCAGACCATTATGGCTTGTTCAGCAAAACCAATGATGCCCCAGCTACATTCTTTTATACCCTTAATTCTTAAGGAAGACTCTAAGAAACTAACGATGTAATTATATTCCATCCTAGGAAAAGTGGTTGATTTTTCAGAGCAGTTGGGGAAAAAATCCAATACAGTATTTGAGGTAGGGTAATGTCTTCAGACTATGAAGATTATCATGGCTCAATCATTATAATTGGCATAATCATTATCATAGCAGTATTTTATCTTTGCTCACAGTTGTCTATGGAGAAGAAGAGAAGCAAACTACAACATGGGCCACAATTTGCATTATATGTTAAAGCCTACATATGAGGTACACCAGGGTGGCATTTTGCAATGATGTCCCCATTGGTACCACCATTTTGGCACCATCATAATTTGCTACACATGAGCCAGAGGTGGGTTCCTACCAGTTTGCACCTATTCGGTAGAAACGGTTCGTCAAATCTACCAAACCGGTTAGAAGAGGTTCTACCAGCCTACATAAAAATGTTTCTGGCCTTGATATTTGAAGGAAGAACTTTTCTTGTAGATACCTCCTTAAGTAGAATTTCTCCAGTCTCTCTGTAATCCACCATTGGGAACTGTCCATTCTAAGAAGTAGAAATAAGTGTCATGTTGAATACAGTACCCAGATGAGAAATTACCTTCTCCCTAGAGCAGTGTTTTTCAACCACCATGTTTGGAGTTGGAGTCCATACAACTTTAGGTTGCTCAGGCTGGAAAACACTGCCCTAGTGATTTAATTGACATAGTGCTGACCTCATTTCAGCACTAGCTTAAGCTCTGGTTATTCTTATGCAAATTTATAAACTCAGTCAAACCTCAGTTTACACTTTGTCCTTTTAACTGTATTGGCATAACATATTAATTAGAGAGGGAGGGAGAAACAGGATAGGTAGGTAGGTAGGTAGGTAGGTAGGTAGGTAGGTAGGTAGGTAGGTAGGTAGGTAGGTAGGAGAGGTGGGTTCCTACCAGTTCGCACCTATTCGGTAGAACCGGTTCATCAAATCTACCGAACCGGTTAGAAGAAGTTCCACCAGTGGACCCGTAAAGCAGGCCACACCTACAGAAGAGGTTCCAAAAATTTTGGAAACCCACCACTGGTCCTTGGATATGATTATTCTACACTATCATGCTCATATTTATAAAACTCAGTGCCTCTGTGAAAGGTAAGGATGACTACTGCGTTTGTGGTGCAATCAGAACATTGCATGTGTTGAAGTTGTTTTAACGCAAACCAAAGATGCCTTTTAAAAAACAAGTTTACATCATATTCTTATGCATGCCAGTGCTGTGTGTGGGGTAATTTAAGGTGGTTCTGACAAGTGTTGTCGGCATCTTCATATCCGGTCACATGGGCGGCATGCCACTCTCACAAAGGAGGCTACACCCACAGAGTAGGTTCGAACAATTTTTGAAACCCACCACTGACATGAGCCATGGTGGCACAGCGGTTAGAATGCAGTATTGCGGGCTAACTTTGCCCACTGCCAGGAATTCGATCCTGCCAGAGCTCAAGGTTGACTCAGCCTTCCATCCTTCCGAGGTTGTTAAAATGAGGAGCCAGATTCTTGGGGACAATATGCTGACGTTGTTAACTGCTCAAAGAGTGCTGTAAAGCACTAGGCAGTGGTATATAAATCTAAGTGCTATTGCTGTCCTGATCTTGCTTCCCTTAAACAAACGATAAAGAGATTGCAAAACAGGGAAGCACCAAGCAAGTTGCACTTCAGATACCATTTTGCACTTCAGAAATAATTGCTTTGCTTTTGAATGCTTAGACGGGGCCAATTTGGCCTCAGTTCAGAAACCCAAGTATCTCTCCATTGACAAATAATCCATATAACTTTATCCTTGACAAAATCAGAATCCACCCTCCACTTCCAAAAGGAATCCTGGCTGCAGGCTTGAACGATTGCTAGTTTTAAACATGCCATAATAAAAATGATTTTAACAGAAGTTTTGCAAAACTAGCTATATAAAGGACCTGTACCTAATCAAAATGTAGTATTAATAGCAATTGCAGTATGTAGTAACAGCGTGGTTCCTGCTGAAAGCTACGGTCACCTTTTAATGGCACTGATGAGTAATTTATTGCTGTATCTCAGCAAAATTAAGGCGACCCGCTTAGTGTTCCTGGTGTTAAGGAAAAGAAAAAAAAATACTATGTTTAAAAGATCATTATCAAAACACAAGAATTATTCTAAAATTAATTTAATATAGGCTTCTTCTGTTCTTAGAGCTTGTTCCCATGCCTGAGAACTGACTTTTGTCCATATTTGAGCCCTACAATTGCATATAACTAGCATACAAATTTCAAAAGCTCAGAGGAAAGGCATTAAATATCAGGGAAACTATCCTCCATAGTGAAAGCTATTAAAGTGTGGCATAGTTTTTTCCCAACAGGAATTAGAAATGCTCCATTAGTTTCAACATTAGAAAACTACACTGGACAAAGCAATATGCTTCAGGGAACCATCTTATATTAACAGGAGGAATGGAGTCAGTCTCCTTTACGGGTAAGAAGAAAAAGGTGGAATAAGGAAGATTACTGCAATACCCTAGAAACAGCAAGGAAATGACTTTGCCAAGGATACTTTTTTTAAAAAAGACTCACAAGCTGTTCAAATGAGGTTGAGCAAAAGAGAAGTTGGCATAATGAGGCAAGCAAAAATAAGAGGGCAATGAACACGGATTAAATTTCTTATTTGGACGTTTGGTAAATGTGGCACTCATTCATCAGGCATGTCTTTGTTCAAATAAGTTCTGTTTGGCTACTTTAGGCTAACTGCGGCTCCCATAATCCCCAACTATTGACTGAGTTTACAGGGGATAGTTCAACCAGTTGCCCAAAAGTTTTAAAAAGACCAGCAAATTATGTTTAAATCAGAGGTGTCCTTTTACAGACCTTCTCTAAATCCAGATTTGGTGCCCAGTTTATCAACAGGCCATTTTTCTGCATGACTCATCTGGAATTCAAATCATAGCACTCTTTTATGCTACCTTATCACCAGGAGTCATCATTGTGATCCTGAAAAATTAGAAACCGTTTACTAGGTGTCAGATGAAAATCCCAATGCCTTTTAAGAAACATTGGCTCATCTAGTGCAGGCTTTTGGTGCAGGTGTGGGATTCAAAAACCTTTACTACTGGTTCTCTGGCGTAGCTTGGTGGGCATGGCAGGGGAAGGATACTGTAAAATCTCAATTCCCTTCCCACTCCAGGGGAAGATTACTGCAAAATCTCCATTCCCTCCAGAGGTGGGTGTCAGCGTTCCAAGTATCATGTAGAATTAAATCAGAGTCCAAGGCAAAACGATCCTTAAAGTTCCAATTTAATAAAGCAAACATCTTAGCACATCTGTGTTAATCCCAATTCTGGAAATTACATCAGAATTCCACCCAGTTAAAAGTTCATGATCTTGTCCCCACACCCACAATCCATCACATGGTCCAATTTTCTTCTTCCACGCTGGCGTCTCCACCTAGCTGCTTCCGGTCAGGTGTAAAAGTGTGGAGACAAAAGATGACCTTGGCTTCTAATAAAGAATGACAACAATATATTCCACAATCCTACTCCTGTCTATTCCCCCCTCCCCGCCAAAATTCTGAAAGGAATATAAATGCAGGCCTGACAGTGGGTTGCTCCCGGTTCAGACCAGTTCGTGTGAACCAGTAGTGACAGCTTGCTGGCCATGCCCCCGAACCAGCCCCCTTGGACACTCACCCTGCCTCGCCTTTGCCACGTGGATCCACAGAACTGCCTCCTCCTGCCTACACACAGGTAAGCATTGGCACTAGCCCCCCTCCCCACTGGCCAGTGACTTCTGAAGCCCCTGGCATTGCAGCTGCCCCCCCCTCACTGCCACTTGGAGCACCAGGTGGTGGAACGGCAGCAAGCTCCAAGCGGTGGATGCGGTGGCAGGGGTGAGCAGGAAAAACTGCTGAAGGGGATCCTCGCTCACCTTTTGCCACCTGGCTGGCACTCCAAGCGGTGGGGGTGAGTTCCAAGCGGCGAGAGAAAGGTGAGTGAGGATCCCCCTCAGCATTTTTTCCTGCCAGTGGAAAAAATGCTGAGAGCTCAACCCTGCTGCCTCCTGGAGCTCCAAGCGGAAGAGGTCCTTGGCTGTTGCAAAGAAGTGGGGCTCTGGGTGCGCCACACCCACTTCATTCTCTTTGATAGCTGCTTTGCAAGCAAGGTGCAAAGGGCTCTCAAAGAGAACAAAGCGGGTGTGCCACACCCAGAATTGCCGCTTCTTTGCAAAAGCTGAGGATGGAAGAGTTCACTCAGGAGCAATGCTGGCGAGCATTGTCCTATTCCAGGTTGGACCACAACTATAGCAATAGCAGTTAGACTTATATACCGCTTCATAGGGCTTTCAGCCCTCTCTAAGCGGTTTACAGAGTCAGCATATCGCCCCCAACAATCCGGGTCCTCAATTCACCCACCTGGGAAGGATGGAAGGCTGAGTCAACCTTGAGCCTGGTGAGATTTGAACAGACGAACTGCAGAACTGCAGTCAGCTGAAGTAGCCTGCAGTGCTGCACTCTAACCACTGCGCCACCTCGGTTCTCTGTACAACTGTACCCAAACTCGGGGCTCGGAATATGTGAAAGGCCATATTACTTGTCTTTACTACTAATTGATTAATCAACACGGCTTCTGTTTATACGTATTTATTTTGTGGATGTTTTAATTGTTTTAATGTCTTTTAAATTGTTTTAGAATTTTGGAATTATAAGCTGTCCAGTGTCACTTGGTTGAATTGGATGGCTGTAGAAAATGAATGGATGGATGGATGGATGGATGGATGGGCACTCCTTCTCGATGATGATGATGATGATGATGATGATGATGATGATGATGATGATGATGATGATGATTTTTTCTTCATGACAAAAACATTCTGACTTCCTTCTTCTCTGAAGTATGAACTCTATGTCACAATCTCTATTCGTGGCAATACAGAACCTTAGCCAATGTATCTTCTTGACATTATGCAGTGGGGCTATATACATATTTAGCACAACAAACAATATAAAAGTCCTTTATGAATTAGCCTTTGTTGGTTTGAGTCTGCCTTAATGTTCTCGTTGTCTTTCATTCACCAAAAGGTTTATTTGGGGGCATTAGTTCCAGATACTAAACTTGCATATGCAGTTTGACATTTCAATAGGCAGTCATCTGCAAATATCATTTATTTCAGGCATTTTCTCACCTCTACTTTATTTTCTATTAGAATAATTCCTTTAAAAATGTTAAGAATGTATTTTGAAGGTCTTCACACACACACACACACACACACACACACACACACACACACACCTCCCTTCTCCCAGAGATCCTCCGTGATGGCAATTCGCTGACTATCTGCTACTAATCTGTATCCTTTGCTTAACAACCTTCACTTCAAATGCTTGGCAAACCACAATGTCTGCCCTTTAATAGGAAATACTGCAGCTGAAAGGCAGGGGAGATTTTCATTTCATTATGATATTGTAAATAAGCTACAACCAAGTACTTAAACTAAAGAGTAGCTTTGAAAATCCAAGCAGTTGAGAGTTATTCTTTTGGCATGTAAGCCAGTGGTGAGATTCAATTTTTTTTACTACCCGTTGTGTGGATGTGGCTTGGTGGGTGTGGCTTGGTGGCTATGGCAAGGGAAGGATACTGTAAAATCTCCATTCCCTCCCCACTCCATGGGAAGGTTACTGCAAAATCCCCATTCCCCCCTCCCCCCGATTAGCTGGGACTTGAGAGGCAGAGAATAGATGCGGGCAGGAACAATCAGAGGTGGTGTTTTAATGAGTTAATGATTTTTACTCAGCAATATATTGTCAGAAGAAACTGGTAGACCATTTATCCCATAGCAAACCAAATGAGTCCAAAGTTTTTGTTCCTTTTTAATGGAAGAGAGGGGAAGCAAAGGGACAGGACTCTTAAATGATAATGAGTGACACTATTTGAGGGAATACCTTACATAAAAAACTCCCATCCTTATCTAGTCATAACAATATGGTAGAGGTTGACCATTTTTCAAGCAGAAAGCATGAAGGAGGCAAGTTGGCATGCTACCCTTGTCATTTAAAAAAATCACAAATTGATTGATTGATTTGTTGATTGATTGCCTGCTACCGAGTCATTGATTCTTAGTGACCATATATATAAATTTTATCCATGACAACCTGTGCTTTCAAGTCTTTCAACAGTGTACTCATTGGTACTTAAACGGAGCCCATTCATCTTGCTGATCATTGTCCTTTTTTTCTCTTTCTTTCCTTTTCCCAGGATTACAGTCTTCTCCAGAGAGCTAGATCTTAATGCAATGTGTCTGAAGTAGGATAATGTGAGCCTGATTATTTTGTCTCAAGTGAGCACTCTGGGTTGATTCGTTCAATGATCCATTTGTTTGTTTGCTTCGCTCTCCATGGTAGTCCCAAAAGTCTTCTTCAGTGCCAAAGTTCAAATATCAACACTATTTCTATCCTGTTTGACTTTCCTTTCTAACTTCTATTAAGTATCACAGGGAATAACGCTGCTTGCATAATTCTGATTTTTGTAGGTAAGTCTAGGCACACCACCAAAGGTGAGTTCCTATTGGTTTGCACCGGTTCGGTAGAACCGGTTGGTCAAATCTACCGAACCATTGAGAGGAGATTCCACCGGTGGACCCGGAAGTAAGTTCCGGAATGCCTCGGAATGCTGACATCATCTTGGTCACTCCCACCCATTCACATGGCCAGCAAGCCACTCCCACCCAGTCACATGGCCGGCAAGCCACTCCCACAAAAGCAGGCCACACCCACAGAGTAGGTTCCAAAATTTTTTGAAACCCACCACTGCACACCACAGCATCCAAATATCTTTACCAAGATATTTGTGGCTACTGTTGATATTTGATCCTAAAATGCAGAAGCTATCAATTTTTTTACCTATATCTTCATTATCAATTCTAAACCAGATTATTATATCTGTTGTCTTTAGTTTGGTCCACTTAATATTTAATTTTAGTTCTGTTTTTCACTGCATTCCTAAACTTTGATTATCAGAGCTAATAGATCTTTTGCACTTTCGGCTATCCCAATTGTATCATTAGCATAGCAGTTATTATTGTTTATTCCTCCAATTTCAAAACTAATCTCACCTTTTTCTAATCCAGCTTTTTTAAATATTTATTTAGCGTATAGAGCATCTAAATAAGAGGAAAGTGCAAAACCTTTGTCTTTTTCTTTTGCCAACCTGGAGCCAGTCTGTTCTGTCCATACTGTGACTTCCTGTTTCATGTAAGAACAATGAAATGTTCTGGGATTCCTGCTCTTTTAAGCCCCATCTGCAGGTTATCATAATCAACACAACTGAATACATTTCTTTATTAAATGAAGCACATACTTTATTTTGCATTCTTTAGCTTTCTCAATTATCCAACATGCATCACAATAATATCTCATGTTTTTCAGCTTTTTGTAAAACCAGCATAAATATTTGGTACCTCTTTTTTGATTCAGGGGTCTAATCTCTGTGGGTTGATCATAAACATTATTTTGTTTAGCATGAGAAATTAAGACTATTATTTGTTTGTACATCTTAATTCTGTCTCTGTCTCTCTGTCTGTGTGTCTATGTCTGTGTCTGTGTGAGTTAGTGTGTGTGTGTGTTGTGTGTGTGTGTGTGTGTGTGTGTGTGTGTGTGTGTGTGTGTGTGTGTGTGTGTGTGTATTCCGGTGTTATATACTGGAGTATAGATTGACCTCCTGGGTGACCCTGGTGGGATAATTTACTCTTGCTATGCGCTCCTGATGTTCTGTGCATATCCCTCCCAGAAATATATTCAGGCAGCATAGCAGGACTTGAGGAGAAATCCAGTGGTGAGATTCAGCCAGTTTGCACCACTTCGGAAGAACTGGTTGTTAAGTTTCTGAGCAGTTTAGTGAACTGGTTGCTGGAAGAAATCATTAGGGCAGAGAACCAGTTGTTAAATTATTCAATCCCACCACGGGAGAAATCTCATGAGGTCTTCCATAAAAACATTGACATTTCATGAGAGCTTGCATTGGAATGTGTAGAATGAGCCAAATGAACATCTGAGATCTTGAATGATTGCAGGTAAAATTCCATAAGATTTTGGTACTCTGGGCAAAGTCTCCTGATATTTTATTCTCTTTATGCAAGATAATATGCAAATATACCACACCTTTACATGATTAGGCTATCCTGTACAATTGAGAGCATTTTACAGTTTTGTGAATTGAACATTTAGGGGGAACTGTAGGTGCTGTTTAGGGTAACTCAGATCTCCCGGTACCCATAAATACCATATTGCCACCCTGTATGAGAAGGGAACCTCTGCAAGCCATTCTTCTATTCCCAAAGCAGAAACCCACTAGGGGAGAGAAATAGGCATCTGAAGTGGTTGGGTGCGGTTGGATCCAGCCAAGTAGAACAGAAGCTTGGAAAAAAGTTAATGAACATTGCAAAACATAGATAGTTGTTTCCACAAGTTAAAATATTGCAAAGGAAACCTCAGCTGTTTCCCTACAGCCACTCTTTTCCCAAGCTCTATTCGTGGTTTAATAAACATAGTTTTAAGCTTTTCAACTTATTTCACATTCATTATTTCCTTGTAATACTTATAGCCATTCTGTAAGGTAAGATGACGATGACATCCACAAAAAGATCTTGACTACGTCACCTGCTGTGGATGGTATGGAGCAGACTATTCTAATTGGTGCTTTAGCCATTTAATTACCATATTTCTTCAGTTCACTCTCTCTCTCTCTCTCATATCCAAGAAGCACTACTGGGATCCCAAGAGGAGGCCATGAGCAGATTGATACTTTAATCTGCTTTTTTCACAATACAGTAGATCAGTGGTGGGATGCTGCCGGTTTAACAACTGGTTCAGTGAGTGCATGCTTTGTGCACGCACATGCGCTTTGTGCATGCGCGCCTAAAGCGCTTGCACACAGTGCTGAAAATGGAGCATTTAGAAGCTCAGCTGCTTACCTTCCAAGTCAACAATGGTAAGTAGAACAGCGAGGGGGGAGAAATCAGCTGGGCCACGTGATTGAAATGAGCTAGAAAGCAGGAAATAAAGGACAGGATAGGATAGGGGCAGGTGGGCAGGGCCAACTGATCATCAGAGTTACCGGTTCACCTGAACTGGTCCGAACCAGCTGAATACCACCTCTGTGGTAGATCCCTCTCACAATCCTGGTGTCAGCGTTCCAAGTATCATGTAGAATTAAATCAGAGTCCAAGGCAAAATGATCCTTAAAGTTCCAATTTAATAAAGCAGACATCTTAGCACATTGCTGTGGAATCCCAATTCTGGAAATTACATCAGAATCCCACCCAGTTAAAAGTTCATGATTTTGTCCCCACACCCACAATCCAGCACATGGTCCAATCTTCTTCTTCTATGCTGTCATCTCCACCCAGCTACTTCCAGTCAGGTGTAAAAAGTGCGGAGACAAAAGATGACCTTGGTCTTCTAGAAAAGAATGACAACAATACATTTCACAATCCTACTCCTGTCTATTCCTCCCTCCCATCAACTATACTAATGAAACAGCATAATGAAATAAGAGAAAGTGTGGCAGGCCAAAATTCTAAAAGGAATATAATTGCAGGCCTGACACTTGGCTTCATACATACACACACAAACACACATCTATTCCTTAGGCATCTTTTCCTCAGTGGAGGCACATTTAGCTTAGGAAACTCCAAAAGGTATAATCCTCAATTAAATTTAATGATAGCTTTCTTAAAGCCGTACTTGTTTCCAACCCCAAAAGAATGAAAGGACAGGCTGATAAACTGAAGGAAGTCATCCTATCACATTTCACTGCAGCCTATTTGCTTCCTCAGTCTTCAAAACAAGCATAATCGAGCACATGTTCCATTTTCAGTATAACTTTCAACATAACCTTCCAACCTTACTTCTCTTATATTCAACAGCCATGAGAGAGGCAAGTTGTTCACGAACCATCAACTTGTTCTCATATTATGAGCTGCCTTAGGAATACATTCGCAAAGTTGCAAAGCATCTATTTACCAACTCACACTGGACCAGGATGGTAGAATATTGCTCACAACTAACAGTGAAGAGGTTTTAATCTTGCAATGAATTGATTCAGGGTGGTGGTAGTGGTGGTGATAGTGGTGGTGGTGATGGTGAAAGTGGTGGTGATGGTGATGGTGATAGAGTAGATTTCTTTTTAATAGGACCTTTCCCAAAAACATCACTTACATTTATCTAGGTCACAGATGATTTACTTTTGAGTCTTTTTCAGCTATTGATGGAAAGCATTTGTTCATTAAGTATAAGCAGACAATGCTTGGAGATATTTTGCAAAAATTGATGGCAAAAGCCCAGAGACAATACATAAGCTATCCATTTTTGTCTTTCAAGACAAAAAGAAGCAGGTTTAGATTTTTCTCCTTTTTATTTTGTGTTCTTTTTAAACAAGAACAAGAAAGGAATGCCTCTTGCTGAACATGTGTGCCTTGGGAACAAGTTAGAAGACTCAAAGTGAAAACCAATAGTAGGTTGTAATAAAAATTCTTTCACTCAACTTTCCATGTGCATTATCTGCTGCACCTAAATAGCCTGCTGGAAAGGAAAATGAATACATACAGGTAAAACCTGCTGCCTTGGCCAAAGCATGGTCACAAACACTCAATCCATAAGAAGGCTTGTTGGTATGTTCTCTCCCCGCCCCCTTCACCCAGGGGTGGGTTTCAACCAGTTCGCGGCAGTCCCCGCGAACCGGTTGGTCGGCGAACCCGTAAGTAAGTAACTTCCGGGAACGGCGAAGGGCCCACCCTCCCGCCCGCGTTCCTTACCTGGTTTTGACGAGTTCTGCGCTTCCACGCATGCGCAGGATGCATACAGCGCCTGCGCGATCCTCCAGGAGCAGCTGGAGCATCGCACAGACGCTAGTACGCATGTGTGTGCTGCGCGCGTGCACGAGGACACCGCCGGCCCCGTTCCAACCGAACCGGTTGGAACGGGGCGAGAAACCCACCCCTGCCTTCACCCCACATATATTAGCCAAAGAGAGCTTCCATGTAATTATGTCTTTGCACTGAGATTTTGGTTCATACAATTCAGCTACCCACCCACCCTTCTTAGGATGCTTTCCCATTATATTAATGTGACTCCTTAGACCAGGGATCCTCAAACTATGTCCTGCGGGCCAGATACAGCCTGCTGAAGCCATTAATATGGACCACACGGGACCATAAAGCTGCTCACACCCATCCACTCACAAAATCACCTAGCCACGCTCACCTAGCTGTTCCGGCTCCCCAAGAGTATGAGAGACTGTGAATTAGTCCCCTGTTTAAAAGGTTTGAGGACCCCTGCTTTAGAGAGATATGTAGCATCTCAGCTTTATAAAGGTTGTCCAATCTCAGCCTTTCAGATAGATTGTGAGATGCCTCTTCTCTCAAGAAAAGAAGAGGATATTGAAGATGGAGGTCAGCCACAGTTTTTCCTGGTAAAATTAGGTGTAAAAGCAGAGTTATCTTACTCGTTGCTTTATGGAGACCAGTGGGAATGTGCTACCCAGGAAATTGTCCTGCGCAGACTGTTATACCTTCCCAACAGCTAGTAGTAGTCCATAATATAATATAATCCCAACTGAATGAAACCAAGATTTCGGCATAAGTGATTGAAACATGTGACCTTGTGTGGGGAGCCCAAAGGAGCATGCAGTTGTGATGTTGGTTGATGTCATGAGAACCTTCTTTTTGCCTTTGTCAACTAATTTTAACAAGCTCAATTATTCTTGCTTCCTTAAAATATTTTGATTTTTGTTTTTAAATTATTCTAATACTTTAATTTTTATATTCTGTTTTACATTTTGATGTTTTATTGTATGCCACCCAGAAATCCTCTTTGAGAGAGATGGGCAGTTCAAAAATGTAAAAAATAAATAAATAATATAATATAATTTATAATAATATAATGTAATGTAATGCAATGCAATGCAATATAATACTATTTAATACAATACAATACAACACAAAACAACACAATACAACACAATACAATACGATGCTATGAGTCCAGAGCTTTATTAATGCCTTTATATTAGCCCAATTTTTCTCAAGTTAAATCTGATCATACTGATGACAGTCGGTATGTTGTTATTTCCCAACATTGCAACAGCATGATAAACACATGGGAAGTAATTGAATCTTTTTCACCTTGTTAACCTGCTTAACAAGCTAACTGACTGCATAGTGTATCTTTGGAAGACAGAAATCAGGAGGCAAGTTCACAAAGAAGAAAATGTTTCTAAGTGTCATAGCAGTTGTTTAAAAAAATCATCATCATTCATTATTGTTTTAATAATGATTATTGGAACTTCTTGTTCAGTAACCTAAACAAATTGTAAGTTCTGTCCAGCTTGCTTTCCTGTCTTCCACTAGACCTCAGGGCAAGAGAATTAAGGTGGCAATTTTGTCCAGCAGGCCTGTCTTTTGTATGGATAGTGATAGTGCACAAGATAATGGTCTCAATAAACTTTATAATTCTGGAAGGCAAGGGAATAGCTATTTTGTTCAAACCATGGTCAGCATCTTGGAAAGAACACTGGATTCACAGTCTACATTTTCTAATGACTGTTGGAAATTGCTTGTTAAGTGCTTATAGGAATCTTTGGATTGACAAGTCCAATAAGTGTGAAAACCCAGGGAGAGGTTCCATCAGTCCTCAGTGAAAGAATTTTTAAATACAAGTCTAAGTAGCAAAATTAATCAGTAGCAAAAAAAGATTAGTAGAACTTTGACTTTGAAAAATTACAAATGGGCTCAGGGTTTTGAATTCTTTAAAGAAAATGATAGCATGAGACTTTTAAGGCTGGATACTAGAGGGAATTAAAAGGGGACTAAATCAAAGGAGAAGAATACTTAACTTTGACTTGCTAATACAGAAGAGAGCAAAATATTTTAACGTTGGACATATTGAAGGGTATTTTTGAACAATGGACCCAGAAATTAATTTTAAGAGTGTCAGTCTCTATCAACAGACTATGTTTAAAAGAAGTTATGGAAGAGGAATCAGTTTTAGCAGGAAAGACTGAGAATGATTTGAAAGTAGGCTTAAAAATGAGAGACTACAAGAAGATATGGAAACATTGTTATATTGGACATACAAAGAAATCAGCTGATATTTTAATAATTAAAAATAATATTGAAGTAACCCAATAATATTGAAGTAACCTGGATGACAAAAGTGGCTACTTAAAGTTTTTTTTAAAGAATTTTGTGAGACGAGACAAAGAAACAATGAAAAGAAAACAAATTCTAAAATATTATTTAAAGGGATTAAAGATAATAGCAATAGTTAGACTTATATACCGCTTCATAGGGCTTTCAGCCCTCTCTAAGCGGTTTACAGAGTTGGCATATTGCCCCCAACAACAATCTGGGTCCTCATTTTACCCACCTCGGAAGGATGGAAGGCTGAGTCAACCTTGAGCCTGGTGGGATTTGAACAGCCGAACTGTTCAAAGATAAGGTTGCTAGAAATAAAAGGAAGGAATATAAAGTTGGTTTATTTGATCAAGGCTAAAATATATGTGTTTTTTGTGACCCATAATGGACTTTTGCTGACTGAAATGCTAGTTTTAGAAATTTGTTTATAGATAAAAGATGGGATATGTGAAGAAGAGATCATTTGCTATACAGAGAAGGTGATGAGTTGTTTATATGTGATGTATATATTTATTTTCTTTTTCTTTACTATTTTCTTTTTTCTTTCCTCTTTCTTCCTTTTTTCTGCAACTCCTACTTCTCATTCTTTGGTTTTTCTTCCAGAATCTATTAGTTTTTACTGCTGTAATTGCAATTCTGAACAAAATTACTATTTAAAAAAACCCAGTGACGAGAATAAAATGATCTTCCTAGGAATAAATGTTTACATGGCTACGCTCAAAGCTACACTTAAATGGAATAGGAGGATTAATTTTTCAGTCATCCAGTGAATTGGTAGAGAATTAATTCTTACCCACCCACCCCTCCCAAGAATTAATAAGAGAAGATATAGAAGGCTGATCATTTTTCCCAATGAAAAAGCCATCAGACACAACAAACAAATAGAATCTGGGGATAAGAGAGAAGAATCAGGAGTTATTCTGCGGGAGCATTAAGCAAGGCATCCATTTATCAATACAGCAAGGGAATACTGATAATGCAATCTGGAATGAAAATTTGTATTACATCAGTGTCTTTGTCATTACAATAGCAAAATATCTCACATGCAGAAGCACAATACGCTGCACTTTGCTAACATGTTACACTGGCTACTAATCTGTTGGGAAGGTCATATGGACATTTTCAATGCATTCCTATTATTGCTTTCTGTACAGTATTGATAACCTAGTTACTAACCCTTTCTCTTGATTCTTCATTCTTTCAGAATGGTAACGGAGCTTTTTCTTTTTCTAATCAAATCTTTATTTATTAGTGCCAAGGAGAGGGATTGCCTTTCTTTTTACTTTGTGTCTAAGCAGGGTGATTTATTAAGAAGTATTTCCACACCCTGTCTTTTATCAGTTCAGGCATTGTACTGCTATATCATTTTCCTGAGGTTTTAATCAGGGTTTGCAATTTAAATTTTTGAAAAGAGGTAGCCATAACACACTATAACTAGAACAGAATGGCCTATTTGGGGTTGTCTTTTTAGTGCAGAAAAGAGGACTGAAATTTAAGGTAGGTCTATTCACCATTTTGTAAACTGCAGTAATTATGTATGAAGATGGAGGAGGTTTGTTTTAAGCAGTTCAAGCCATAAAAATATCAATCTCTTGATCTGGAAAATATGGAGGATATCAGAGAATGATATCCCCACCTTCAAAATACTCTACATTTGAAATCAGTGAAGTTTGCACTTGGTCACCTGTCTGCAATATACTTTGGTAAGGCCACACTGGGAATATTGCATTCAATTTTGGTCAACACAATGTAAAAAAAGATATTGAGACACTAGAAAAAGTGCAGAGAAGAGCAACAAAGATGATTAGCAGACTGGAGGCTAAAACATATGAAGAATGGCTGCAGGAACTGGGTATGTCTAGTCTGATGAAAAAAAGGACTAGGGTTGACATGATAGCAGTGTTCCGATATCTCAGGGGTTGCCACACAGAAAAGGGGGGCATTTTAATCTCTAAAGCACCTGAGGGCAATACAAGAAGCACTGGATGGAAACTAGTCAAGGAGAGAAGCATTCTAAAACTAAGGAGAAATTTCCTGACAGTTAGAATAATTAATCAGTGGAACAACTTGCTTCCAGAAGTTGTGAATGCTCCAACACTGGACATTTTTAAGAAGATGTTGGATAACCATTTGTCTGAAGTGGTGTAGAGTTTCTTGCCTAAACAGGGGGCTGGACTAGAAGATCTCCAAGGTCCCTTCCAACTCTGTTATTCTATTATATTCTATTCTAATATACCCATAAAACCAGTTGGCATTTATTGCTACCTGCATGGTAAATCCATTATGTCTATTTGAAATAAAGATCCGGGATTCCATTCAGTCAATTCTCTAGTGCTGAAGTTGACTAGTAGTTTACTGGTTTCCACTTTAGGCATACGAATAAAGAGTAGTTAATTTAAACCAAGAATGAATGCTTCTAGGCTCCTCACAGTTACGCAAAAGACTAATCTAGCAATAGCAATAGCAATAGCAATAGCAGTAGACTTATATACCGCTTCATAGGCCTTTCAGGCCTCTCTAAGCGGTTTACAGAGAGTCAGCATATTGCCCCCAACAATCTGGGTCCTCATTTTACCCACCTCGGAAGGATGGAAGGCTGAGTCAATCCTGAGCCGGTGAGATTTGAACCGCTGACCTGCTGATCTAGCAGTAGCCTGCAGTGCTGCATTTAACCACTGCGCCACCTTGGCTCTTAATCTGAGACTTCATGAGGCTCCTTCATTTAACACTAAACAACGGCTCAGTGTTCTAAGTAAATTAAGCTAATAAAGATTAACAGAGTTGGAAGGGACTTTGAAGGTCTTCTAGTTCAACCCCTGCTCATGGAGGGAACACTATACCTTTTCAGATAAATGGCTTTGTCTGACCATTCCAATCTCTTCTTAAAAGCTTCCAATATTGGAGCCTCCATAACTTTTGGAGGAAAGTAGTCCCACTGTTTATTTGTTTTAACTGTCAGGAAATTCCTCCTTAATTCTAAGTTGCTTCTTTCCTTGTTTAGTTTCCATCTTTTCTTTCTTGTCCTGCCTTCAGGTGCTTTGGAGAATAGGTTGGCAACACCTTATATATCGGAAATTGCTATCACGTCACCCCTGCTCCTTTTCATTAAATTAAATATACGCATACCCAATTCAAGGAACTGTTCTTTATGCTTTGTAGCCTCCAGTCCCCTAATCATCTTTATTGTTCTTCTCTGTATTTTTTCTAGAGCACAGGTGTCAAACTTGCAATGTCACGTTACCATCACATGATGTTTCATGACAT
The DNA here is from genome assembly GCF_051295495.1 of Thamnophis sirtalis. Lineage (NCBI taxonomy): Eukaryota > Metazoa > Chordata > Lepidosauria > Squamata > Natricidae > Thamnophis > Thamnophis sirtalis. The sequence continues at coordinate 134,075,792 of NW_028261385.1, read as the reverse complement.
TTTTTTCCCTTCATGGAGCTGGGATGGGTGTGGCCTGCGTATGACACAGCTGGCCTGTGGGCTGCCTGTTTGACACCCCTGTTCTAGAGTCTCAACATCTTTTTTACATCATGGCGACCAAAACTGGATAAAGTATTACAAGTGTGGTCATACCAAGGCTTTCCAAATGTGGCCTTACCAAGGAAATACCTAACATACTTCTTCACCAGATAAGAGTCTGAATAAAGAGCGCCAAAATCAAAATGTGAATTTCGTGAATCCAGGCTAGAGAGCCAATTTGGTGTAGTGGTTAAGATGCTGGCCTAGAAACCAGTAGCCTCTAGTCCAGAGGTGGATTCCTACCAGTTCGGACCGGTTCGGCCAAACCGGTAGTGTTTTTGGGGCCTGGGTCACTGGAACCGGCAGTGAACCCAAGTCTGCCATGCCCCCAAACAGGGGTTCTCCTATGTGGCTGCCATCTTGATTTTCAGTTCTGTGCATGCGCAGAACAATTGTAATTGCAAGGGTTTTTTTTCTTTTTTTAACCTTTTGCACATGTGCAGACCTATTTTTGTGTAAATGTCTGGCGTGCGCATGAGCGAGCGAAGCGAGTGCGCATGCACAAAATTTTATATTTAAAATGTTATATTACTACCGAATCGGCAGTAATGCCCGGCTCAACCCACCCCTGCTCTAGTCACCTTAGGCATAAAAGCTACCCATCTCACAAGGTTGCTGTTATGGGGAATATAGGAGAAGGAAGGAGTATTAATTGTGTTTGCTACCTCGAGTTACCGGGAAAGTAGTAAGGGTGGAATACAAATCTAATAAATAAATAATAAAACAAAGCTATCCATTTCCCCCTAACTGCTGCAGAAAACTAACAAATGCTTATAGCACTTTATTCGTTAATAGAATAGGATGTAAATTTTATGCATGGTAGGCCTTTCTGAGGGAAATCTCCAAAACCAATGTGAAGAGATTCTGGAGTTTTACTGTTTTATTCGGGTTTTTTTTAAAGGAACACACAAAATCTCTTTTCCTTGAGATAGAATTAGATGACACATACAGACACGGTTGTCTGCTCCTGAAGGAATTAGGTTTGTTCAATTTCAGACTGATAGGAAGACAGCTTTTTGTACAAAAAGTCTTTATAAATTTGGGTATAGGAAAAAAGGATGTATTAATCTCCTAGTTTCATAGGTAAAGGTTCTTCTCTATGTGCTAGTCGTTCCCGACTCTAGGGGGCAGTGCTCATCTCTGTTTCAAAGCCGAAGAGCCAGCGCTGTCCAAAGACGTCTCTGTGTTCATGTGGCCGGCATGACTAAATGCTGAAGGCGCACGGAACACTTTCCCACCAAAGGTGGTTTCTATTTTTCTACTTGCACTTTTATGTGCTTTCGAACTGCTAAGTTGGCAGAAGCTGGGCAAGTAACGGGAGCTCACTCCTTTACGCGGCACTAGGAATTCGAACCATCGAACTTTGGACCTTTCTGATCAACAAGCTCAGAGTCTTAGCCACTGAGCCACCGCATCTCATAGTGAGCTCTAGTCAAAATACAGCTATTTGAGGGTACAGAGTCAATTTACATTGTATGGATTTGGGAAGCAGATATCTACCATTTTAGAGTGCTCCAAAGTATCAATAACCTCAGAATGCTTCCCAGTTTTGTTCAGGTTATGTCATTAGGATTCGTCTCATGAAAACAGAGACGATCCAAACCAAATCCACTTAACTTGGATTGCATAAACATGTATAAACTTGGATTGCATAAAAATAAGCAGGAAATAAATATAGTAAGCAAATTAATACTGTCAGACATAGAACTTGTTCTTTCGATTTGCATAACATGGAAACTGAAAAAATAATTTTATTTTCACTGGCATCCTCATTCCTTTCAGCCGTATCTTCAGTCATATCCATTAATTATTTTTTTCTATTTATTTGCCCAATTATTCCTATTATAAGAAAGTGCTTTAGAACATCACTAGAACAGAGAGCCCAAACATGGCAGCTTTCTTAATTCTGGAGTCAAAGAATTTGCCTTAATTCTCAACCAAGGCAAAATATATTTCAGGAATGGTCAGAGATTTCTACAACATATAGGACCTCTCAGTAATAGGACATCACTCTGGATATAATGAGTTGGGATGAAGGGACTAGAGCAGAAGACACAGATGATGCCTAGGAACAAAGCTTCTTGTATCCCAGCTAATCATTGACCAACATCTCCCCATTTTTCCAAACCTACCAGAATTTAGCCTGTTTCATCCAATATGCTGAACTCCCCTTTTCCTAATCACACACCATAACTTGTCTAATAAACTTACTGAACTCCATGTGGAGAAGACTGGGCTATTCAGTTCAAGCATGAATATTCACTGCAAATAATAATGCTTTATCAAATGCTAAAAGTATTTGGCTTGGAGATGGAAAATTACTGAATAGAATAACAGAATAAAAGAGCCAGAAAGGGCCTCGGCTGTCTGCTCAAGTAGGAGAATTGGTTGTCCAATTCTCTTCTTAAAAACTGTATCATGATGGTGCACCCATAACTTCTGAAGGCCAGCCTTCATTTCACTGGTTAATTGTTCTGTCAGGAAATTTCTCCTTATTTCTAGATTGGTTATCTCCTTGATTCGTTTCCATCTGTTGCTTCTTGATCTGCCTTCAGGTGCTTTGGAGAATTACTTGACCCCCCCCCCTCTTCTTTGTGGCAGCCCCTTGACTGACTAATCAAGAATATATATCCTGCATATTTTATTTATTGATGACAGGTGCTTTTATGCTGCCGCGGTTGAAAAAAGAAAGAATCCAAGCAACTAAAAGCAGTTAAGAAAGATTACTTTAAGAATCAGTTCATATTGGATTGACTTTTTAGAAAGGAGGAAGATCAAGGGAGAGACCTGTATGAGATTGGAAATATGCCCTAAATAATCATCCTATTTTTTAAAAAAGAGGAGGGAATGAGCTGTCATACAAGCAGCAACTCATTGGAAAGTGGACAGAAAACCTGCTACCCAGGAGACCCTGCATTGGCTTAATTATATTTTAACACATGCAAGTCAGTCCGAATCTTCTGACCGCATTCCTCAAAGGAAAGTTCCCAGATTCTACATATATTCATTATCGGCCTTTATGCACATATGCAAGTCAAGTCTTCATTTCCCTCAGAACTTCATGCTTAATCATTAAAACTAGAAGTGCAATCGGCACACTAAAATTCATTTACAATAATTTGGGACAATAGCTCCTCCTCCTTCTCTTTTCTGACTTTTACTGAGAAACGTATCATTCTTTCAGCACAAGGGAAGGCTCAGCAGTCAGCAACCTAGGGTGACTGATGGAGGCCATAATTCTGGCTAAAATTCAGCTCTCTTCTCAGAGTCTGGATTTCCTAGTTGAGGCCATTTCCAGTGGTGGGATTCAGCCAGTTTGCACCACTTTGGGAGAACTGGTAACTTTCTGAGCAGTTTCGGGAACTGGTTGTTCGAAGAAATCATCAAGGCAGAGAACCAGTTTATTAAATTATTTGAATCGCACCACTGGACATTTGTCTTTCCATTCAAGGAAGGAAAACATATCTAATTATTCATGTATTAACTGCACATAGAATTGTATGTGCACTTTTGGATATTGGCAACACTTGGAATGCTACATTCAGTTTTGGTCGCCAAGATGTAAAAAAAAGATGTGGAGACTCTAGAAAGAGTGCAGAGAAGAGCAACAAAGATGATTAGGGGACTGGAGGCTAAAACACATGAAGAACGGTTGCAGTAACTGGGTATGTCTAGTTTAATGAAAAGAAGGACTAGGAGAGACATGATAGCAGTGTTCCAATATCTCAGGGATTGCCACAAAGAAGAGGGAAAGCACCTGAGGGCAGAACAAGAAGCAATCGGTGGAAACTAATCAAGGAGAGAAGCAACTTAGAATTGAGGAGAAATATCCTGACAGTTAGAACAATTAATCAGTGGAACAGAAATTGCCTCCAGAAGTTGTGAATGCACCAACACTGGAAGTCTTTAAGAAGATGTTGGATAGCCATTTGTTTGAAATGGTATAGGGTTTCCTCTCTAGGCAGGGGGTTGGACTAGAAGACCTCCAAACTCCCTTCCAACTCTGCTATTGTATATTGTATTGTATATGCACAACACTGGAAAAGTGAAGAGATTCCTACTGATGACCAGGTGATTCGGAAAATATTAAAATGTGCAGAAATGAATAGATTAACATTGGCAATTAAGGAGAAAGAACAAACAGAATGTTATATAATATGGGAATCAATGGTTAGAGAATAAAAATGGAAGTTGGGAATGAAAGAAGATTAAAGAAGAGTAGAAAATATGTTAAGATAGAAATATAAACAATATGATAAATGTTAACATTATGATGATGAGGACTATTATGATTAATGTAATTATTACATTTTTATTGGAAGATACGTTAAGAGGAAAAAATGAACAGGTTTACTATGTTCAACTGTTTACTATAATTCTAAGATTAGAAAGTTAATATTAATGTAAAGAATGTTGCAAATTTTGATGGTTATTGCACAGAGATATTTGTACCCAGATGGCACACTGTTTAATGAAAGATGGAATGTTCATATTTTAAAAAATAAATCAATAAAATAAAATATATCTGTGCACAATCAAAGCGTGTTTTTCTTTAACCAGACATTCAAGGTACCATATATATAATTCTCCTGCATTCCGATGTTAGCTCCATCACAGGCTTATCACGTCAATTCATTTCAGCAATCCTTTGAATGATCAAAAAAAGAAACCCATCAAAAGAGCTCCATGAGGGCATGAGGATTTGAATTTGCATCTGCTTGATCCACCCTCTTACATATTTGGAGGTTTACATTGTGCTTTTTTGTTCTGTTTTCCTTTGTTATGCTTGACTGGATTATTTCTAGCAAAGTGTATATATGCCATTAATGAGAAACCTGGGAGGGTTTGGGGAACAGCATGTTTTGAATTCCTGCCTACCAAGCCAAGTGACCCTTAAATGGATTCAGCTGTATCTCAGGAAAAGTTGAACCTCTATTATAAAGTAGGTACTCATTTAACAGTGGCATTTGGACATAGAGTTCTCCCACAGTAATGGAACATATAAATCTTATTCAGGTGTGAAGGAAATACACTTATTTCTTCAGTTATTAGGTATGCCTAAATAAAAGATAACTTTCTTACTGAAATTCATGGCAGAGGGGGTAAAAAAACCATAATATTCTGTCTAACATTTTTGAGGTCAGAAACAATATTTAAACGATGTGAAATAACTCTCTTTGTTGTTCTTTTAGCCACAAATCATTCAGAAATAATCCCAAGAGACAGAGCTACTAGGAACTAACTTATCACTGTTGGCTGCAGAAGGATTATCATAATCCCCCATGAAACCCTTGGGAGAGAGGTTAGGTGGCTAAACAGTGTCCATGTCACACTCTCGGCAAATCTGAACAAACCCACTGAATATTTTTAAAAAGTCTCCAGGGGAGAAACCCCTAAAAAGAGGGGTGTGTGGTTGATCCTTAGCTTCAAGATGACGGATTTGGTGACTCAAGAGTCTTGATGGAAGCAACCAAAGGAGCAACATAATGTATCCAAAGATTGGCTGATGATTGGAAATAGCAAGAATCTTGGGAGAGAGGGTAAAGTATGCAATTGTCAGCTTTTGTTCATTGTTTTATGAATATATCCCTGCTTTTTACAAGGAACAGGAGATCGTTTTCTTGCCCAGTTCAATGAAGATAGATAAGTAGGACAAGATTTCACAATTGCTATGGAGTTCAATAAAACCAATCTGTTTTAGTGACACAAGTCAAAATGGGATAAAGCTAAATACAACGCATAAAGTTGGGCTATGCTTTAGTACACATATAGCCCATGAATGGATCTATGGCCTACAAGTAATCCTCCCCTTTGCATGTAGAAAGTACCAGTTTCATTCTCTCAAACCCAATGACAACTGACCAGTTCATTAATCCAAGGTCAGCCTGGATCTTCCTGGTCTGAAAACCTGAAACCCCTATTAACAGGTTAACATTGAGAATAAAAGATAAGGAGGAATCGGTATACTTCAAGACTTGGGGGCGATTTTATGAGTGGTTGGAAAAGGAATTTAATAAAAGAACATAAAAGAACACCGGTTAAGTTATTCAGATGTTGGTAAAGGAAGGATGGGAAAGAGGGAGAAAATAAAATAGTATTAATATACACATATATGTTTAAAAGATTTTATATGTGGAATTATTATAATGTAAAATAAGAGGAGGAAGAGGGAATTTAAGAATGTTATGTAAATATAGAACCGGGTTTGCTCGAACGCCATCCTGAAAATGCATCAGATTGAATAAAATATGAAAATGCAACAACAGAAGGAAGCGAAGGAGAGGGAAGGAGAGGGAAGAGGAGAGGAGAAGAGAAGAAAGGAAAGGAGAGGGAAAGAAGAAAGGGTAAAGAAGAGGAAGGGAGGGAGGGATAGCAAGAGTAGGAGAGAGGGTAGGAAGGGAAGGAAGAAGGGAGGAGTAGGGGAGCAGAAGGGGAAAAAGAAAAGAGAGAGGAGAGGAGGAAAGAAGAAAGTAGAGAAGAAGGGAGGGTAGGAGAAAGACAGAGGGAAGAAGTAGGATTGTTGTAATATAAGATGGATGTACAGGATGGCAGGAAAGTAATCTCGAATATATGATTATATTTTTAGGGGAGGAATGAAATTATAAATGTTAAAGGATAATGTATAACATTAATAATATCTATGAGAAATGCATGTATGTATGAGTAAGAAAAATAAAAAAACTTTTCAAGAAAAAAATGAAACCACTGTCTAGCACTTTCACTTTTAAAAAAACCAAGATAATCATTATTGGAGTACTGGCAGGTTAGTATCAACCATACAGATACAAACTGAATTGGAGCCTGTATTGTTGTAAGAATTCCTCTTACATACATTGAACATATAAAAAGATTTGGCTGAACCCACGCCATTCTCTCTATATATATATATAGTTTATTGTTATATTGCTTCTGTTGTATCAGCATAGTAAAATAGCATTTCCCCCGTAATTCTTCAATCCCATTTATTTGTGCCATGTTAATGCTAATCTATGTTCATTATTTTGAGGGCAAAACAACAAGGTAGAGGTTACAATATATTGACGTAAACAGTAAGCAGTCTTGTGAAACTCTTCTCTAGCATTTGGATCACTTCAATATATTTACTAAAAGGCAGTGGTGGGATCCAAGCAGTTTGCACCACTTCAGGAGAATTGGTTGTTAACTTTCTGAGCAGTTTGGCGAACTGGTTGTTGGAAGAAATTATTAGGGCAGAGAACCGGTTGTTAAATTATTTGAATCCCACCACTGCTAAAAGGTCCCAATGGAACTTAAAATCTGAATCCCAGTGGAACTTAAAATCTGAATCATATGAAAGTACATATGTCCTTGATGTTGGCAGAACAAACTTTCCCACTTGGGTAGTCCTTATTAAGTACCTGTTCTTCCTTAGCATCACTTCTGAGTTCCTTTTTTCTTTTCATCATGAAGAAGGAAACTGCATCCATTATAAAAAGAAAAGCAATTAAACACATCATATGGTACATTTTAGTTAAGTGTAGAAAGCATAAATTGGGTTGATTTTCAAAACAAACAATAAGAAATTCCCAGTTTATGGGCACATAAAAGTTCATGTACTACTGGGAATGGGGATAAGGATTGAGAAAAATGTTTATCTTTAAAGTCTGGCATAATTTAGGCTCCATTTGTAAACACTGCTAAGGACACTCAACAACTTTTCCATCTTCTTTTTCCTCAGGGCATCCCTGCCTTTGTTTTTGTTCTCTTTCTTTTTTTGAGGATTAAATGAAAACCGATGCTTCTACCTCCATGAGTGTCATTAAAACGGGGATATTTTAATACTTGTAATTAGCATGGACATAAAAGCTGCAGCCTACATAAAAAAAGTTTCTGGCCTTGATATTTGAAGGAAGAACTTTTCTTACCAAGTGATATTTGAAGGAAGAACTTTTCTTACCAAGAGCCAAGGTGGCGCAGTGGTTAAATGCAGCACTGCAGGCTACTGCTAGATCAGCAGGTCAGCGGTTCAAATCTCACCGGCTCAGGGTTGACTCAGCCTTCCATCCTTCCGAGGTGGGTAAAATGAGGACCCAGATTGTTGGGGGCAATATGCTGACTCTCTGTAAACCGCTTAGAGAGGCCTGAAAGGCCTATGAAGCGGTATATAAGTCTACTGCTATTGCTATTGCTATTGCTATTGTAGATACCTCCTTAAGTAGAATTTCTCCAGTCTCTCTGTAATCCACCATTGGGAACTGTCCATTCTAAGAAGTAGAAATAAGTGCCATGTTGAATACAGTACCCAGATGAGAAATTACCTTCTCCCTAGAGGAGTGTTTTTCAACCACCATGTTTGGAGTTGGAGTCCATACAACTTTAGGTTGCTCAGGCTGGAAAACACTGCCCTAGTGATTTAATTGACATAGTGCTGACCTCATTTCAGCACTAGCGTAAGCTCTGGTTATTCTTATACAAATGTATAAACTCAGTCAAACCTCAGTTTACACTTTGTCCTTTTAACTGTATTGGCATAACATATTAATTAGAGAGGGAGGGAGAAACAGAATAGGTAGGTAGGTAGGTAGGTAGGTAGGTAGGTAGGTAGGTAGGTAGGTAGGTAGGTAGCAGAGGTGGGTTCCTACCAGTTCGCACCAGTTCAGTAGAACCGGTTTGTCAAATCTACCGAACCAGTTAGAAGAGGTTCCACCAGTGGACCCGGAAAGCAAGCCACACCTACAGAAGAGGTTCCAAATTTTTTTGAAACCCACCACTTGTCCTTGGATATGATTATTCTGTACTATTATGTTCATATTTATAAAACTCAGTGCCTCTGTGAAAGGTAAGGATGACTACTGCGTTTGTGGTGCAATCAGAACATTGCGTGTGTTGAAGTTGTTTTAACGCAAACCAAAGATGCCTTTTAAAAAACAAGCTGACATCCTATTCTTATGCATGCCAGTGCTGTGTGTGAGGTAATTTAAGATGGTTCGGACAAGTGTCGTCGGCATCTTCATAACTGGTCGCATGGGTGGCAAGCCACTCCCATCCAGTCACATGGGCAGCAAGCCACTCCCACCAAGGAGGCCACACCCACAGAGTCGGTTGGAACAATTTTTGAAACCCACCACTGAGCGGTGCCTTTCAATCTGTTTCCTTTTTTACAAGGTAAATTATTTTGTTCCCGGCAAAGACAGAACATTCAGAGATGCGGATATTCTTTCATAGCATGACTTTCCTCAATAAACATTGACTTTCTGGACCTTAGACTGCCATTTCTAGATATGCTTAATGTGCGTCATTCACTTCTGAATGAGTGAATAGGCTCACTCTCTTCCAGTGAATGAATTCAGGGATTCCATCCATAGTTATTTCAACATTTCTCCTCTACGTAATTACAGGCAAATTCAGGTAACATTTCCTAGTACCCACATTATCTGCCAACCTCACAGACTGCTGCAAGAAAAGTGCTTGAATGAATGACTGGCAGGGTGCTTTCAGAATTGGCTGAGGTCTTCCTGAAATTGGGCAAGGGCTTAGGTTGCCACCCTGATATAAAGAAAATGAAGACCAAGCAGTGAAAAATGCAGGAAATCACTCTATGTTCAGATTGCCTAACACAGATTAGTTATCTCTTCGGTTACCTTTTCTTTTCAAGAGCCAAGGTGGCGCAGTGGTTAAAAGCAGCACTGCAGGCTACTGCTAGATCAGCAGGTCAGCGGTTCAAATCTCACCGGCTCAGGGTTGACTCAGCCTTCCATCCTTCCGAGGTGGGTAAAATGAGGACCCAGATTGTTGTTGGGGGCAATATGCTGACTCTCTGTAAACCGCTTAGAGAGGCCTGAAAGGCCTATGAAGCGGTATATAAGTCTACTGCTATTGCTATTGCTATTGCTTGTAGCCAAAGGTGGCAAAAAATACATAAGTGGATTAATTCTTTTCTCCTTTCCCCCCTTAGAGCAGTTTTACAGTGTAGTGGAAGCTGCTACTTTCCCTTAGCAAATTTAAGGGTAGAATTGAAAGGTGTAATTATTCCATGTTAAATTAATCCAGAGTTTTAAAATATAATCCTAATGCACATTTACCTTGCAGTGAATCTTATTGGCCAGTATCACAAATCTTATTATACACTATCTTATTTATATTCCACCTTTCATTTTTCAATTCCTTAGCATCGCGGTATAATAAAAACCAAAAGATAAAAGAGTAATTTGAACAGCAGCAGCAGAAATGAAAAACGTCACTAGCAGGCTTTTAAATTCCTGGGTAAATAAAAGCAGATTGTGCTTCAAGAGGACAATTTTCTGAAGGTGATAAACCTGTTGTTCCGCAGAGAAGAGGGGCTTGTGAAGACTAAACATTAGGGTAAGGTAGCAAAGGGAATCTGGTAGCAAGTTCACTTTCTTTTCACTTGCAACAAGCAGGCCTTTCAGATACCTGTTATTATAACGTGTACAAAGGAGGAGGAAAAAAAAATGGAAGTAAGGTTCTTTGTGTAGAGTAACTTTGGTCTGTCATCCCATCACGGCAGTAGGTAACTTCTGTACTTGCTCATGCAGACAGTATAATCTTTAGCGTATGAAAAGCACTATTTGCTGGAGGAAATAACACGGTTTCAATAAAATCCACAGTCACTAGAAACTTCTACTTTTTAAAAATATTTTACACCATTCCCTGGGATGTTGATAAAGGCCTGTGGAGTTTTTGTATTCTGAGATAACCTCATTACTGGTTCATAAACAAGGTTAGGCCTGCTCATCTCTACTTTTTTCATTGGCGAAAGAAGTCACTTATTTAGCAAGCCACTCTTCTCTGGTTTTGTCTACAAAACCTGGAACAAGTTTGAAGGCCTAGGCTTGCTTTGTCTGTCTGTCTGTCTGTCCTCTACCTATCTACCTATGCCTACCCGCCTACCTGCCTACCCGCTTGCCCCCCCCCACCTACCTACCTACCTATCTACCTACCTACCAGTAGTGGGTTTCAAAAATTGTTCAAACCTACTCTGTGGGTGTGGCCTCCTTTGTGGGAGTGGCTTGCCACCCATGTGACTGGATGGGAGTGGCTTGCCACCCATGTGACCAGATATGAAGATGCCGACGACACTTGTCAGAACCACCTTAAATTACCTCACACACAGCACTGGCATGCATAAGAATATGATGTAAACTTGTTTTTTAAAAGGCATCTTTGGTTTGCGTTAAAACAACTTCAACACACGCAATGTTCTGATTGCACCACAAACGCAGTAGTCATCCTTACCTTTCACAGAGGCACTGAGCTTTATAAATATGAGCATGATAGTGTAGAATAATCATAGTGGTGGGTTTCAAAAAAATTTGGAACCTCTTCTGTAGGTGTGGCCTGCTTTCCGGGTCCACTGGTGGAACCTCTTCTAACTGGTTCGGTAGATTTGACAAACCGGTTCTACTGAATAGGTGCAACCTGGTAGGAACCCACCTCTGGCACTGCTGCATATTCAGGTGGTTAGCACTTAGACTTATATACCACTTCACAGTGCTTTAAAGCCCTCTCTAAGCAGTTTACAGAGTCAGCATATTGACCCCGACAATCAGGGTTCTCCTTTTACCAACTTCAGAAGAATGGAAGGCTGAGTCAACCTTGAGCTGGTTAGGATAGAACTCCAGGGAATCAGCAGAGTTAGCCTGCAAATACTGCATTCTAACTACTGTGCCATGTTCAACTAGCAAGATGAAAGAAGCCTTGGAAATTAGTGGAGATACCACTTATTACATTTGCAGACACAAACAAAGCAATACCGAGCTGGAAACCTATCAGTATTACTTGCCTTTTGCATCTAACCTTGATGGAAATCTTGGTGGAAGACTGGAGGGCTATGACTGGAGATACAGCATCTTCAAACCAAACAGCCTCTGATCATTGTGTTGATGACTGTATAAGTAAATACTGCTTCAGCTCTTGGGAGGGAACATCACATCCAAGTACTTTAAATGTCCCATTCATTATATTTTGTTCCATAAATCCAGATGCTGTAATTCTTGGATGTGACCTAAATATGGTGAATGTTGGAGTGAATTAGACAACACAGACTGGAAAAGAAACTTCTCCAAGAATAGGTATGACTGAAGAAGACCAGGAAGGAGGCATTGTGTCTTGTAAGAAAACAAGGATATAAAGAAGTTGTGTCCAAGGAGGATGCTTTGTGCTGCAGTGAAGAACTCATAATTATACCATTTCATGTCTGCAAACTGGTATGGAATATAATTTACAGTAGATGTGCTTGGTAAGTAACTGCATAAATATCATAACTTTTAAAGATTTTATCTGTTTCGTTTGTAGGCAGCCACTAAGCTACTTAAGCTGATGGAAAATAGGATGGACAGGGAGGCTTGCTAGATACTTTGGAATTACAGATTTACTTAATGTTCTTTCTACTTGTAAGATAAGTATTTGAGTGCTGATTATTTGCAGATATGGAAACATATCTTGTCAGGGTAATGATGATTTAATAGCTGACCAGCTGCTGTAATGTTGTAATACTGTAATGCTGTAATGATGATGCAACTGTAGTAATGAGTCAGCAGGATTATTTAACTGTTACCACTCTAGGAGTCAGTATTCTAAGAGAGGCCTTGTTGGGCATATCTCTCTCTCTCCACGTGTGATTCCATGCTGTGGTTGCTGATTGATTGTTTGACCTTTGCCTAGTACGTGTACGTATATTCTTTTGTGGAGATAAACCACTATTGATTATTACAAAGCTCTGTTTACTGTGTTTGCTCCTGGGTTGTCTCACATGGTCACATTGTGCGCACTCTGACATATCTGTGTTTATTTGTGATCTGGGAAGCTTCCTTATAGTTCTGCAGATCGTGTATAAAAATAGCATTGAAAACATTAAGGACAAGAAGAAGAGAAAAGGTCTTTTTGGAGGCCTAACCATATTTCTCCTATTCTCCCTTGACTTTGAAATTCCTGATAATATTTTAAGGGAGTAGGAGAGAGAGAGGGATAAGAATTGCCTTGTTACCAAGTTGAAATGCACAATCCTTTCCTTCTGTTTCTAAAAGAAAGGAACAAGTCTTTTTTTTAAAAAAAAAACTTAATGTGAACATGCAACAGGCAGGAGAAGTGAGAACTGGCAAAAACTGTGTGTCAGGATCCTGAAGATTTCCCTACATGTATAATCAGAGAGTCCAGAGAATCTCACTAAAGATGCTTCTCTCCTGCTACTGGCAAAGTCCCTGGCACAAAGGAATGTGTATCTTGACGAGATCTGCCTTTGGGCTGAAAATTCATAAGCCTTTGTCTTATACACCAGGATCCTGCACTTCTCCTCATAATAGCAAGTATCATGCAGGAAGCTCACTGACAATGCTTGTTGGTGCTTCTTGCAAAGCTTTGTGGCTCCAGGAACTTGTAAGAGTCCAAACAATGAATCGTTACTTTGCTCACTGATGAAAGATTAGTCTAATAGGAACATGACACATTCCAGACCACCCCATATATGTCTCTTCAGCAGTGGTGGGATTCAAATAATTTAACAACCGGTTCTCTGTCTTGATGATCAGGTGGGTAGGCAGGGCTTAGTGGTCATGTGACCATGTGAGCGTGGCCAACTCAATATTACTCAGGTCGATGAGCACTTTGCCTTAGCTAATACAATGTAATAAGGGTTAACCCGAGAGGGTTTTCCTTAAGCAGGGCAATAAAGATTAAGCTAGAAGCAACACTAGAATGTTTCCTTCCTGCCTTCCTTACAGGATTAGCCCTGTAAAGCGGAAAAAAACCAAAAGAAGATTTCTTCCACCTACCGGTTCTCTAAGCATCTTGGAAAGTTAAGAAACGGTTCTCCCGAATAGGTGCGAGCTGGCTGAATCCCACCACTGTTCTTCAGAAGTAAATCCTCTCATTTTGGTGCAGCTTTCGAAAGCCAATTGAAATAACAGCATTGTACAGTTTGCCATGCACTTGTTATTAAGTACTACCGAATACAATGGAGCACCTGGGTTGTACTGTTAAGTAGCACTCAAAGCCAACACCAAAAGCATAATTATCTAGACTACCAGCCCCAAGTCCACGATTAGCTAGCATCAAACTGTGTACACCTCAATCTTATTCTTACCTGTCTTTATTCACTATCTTTTCTTTTTGGTGGAAACGCCATTTATTCGCGTAAATTAAGTTCAAAATCGCCAGGCTGCTCGGTTTGATTATCTGACAACCACACACTGACAGGGAAATAAGCAAAAAAATGAATTCAACAAGCAGGACAGAAAGCTTTCCCTAAGAACCAGACTCAATCTGCCAGCACTTGGCTATAAAGATTGGCCATAAGCCTTAACAGCTGCAGCAAATAACAGCTTCTTCATTCAGGGCTCTGAATCTGGAGAAGCATCATCTTGCAGGAACCGTCTTTGAGCAGCAGTGCTTAAAACAGCCACAGTTCTTTGCTTTTCAGTTGTGCACCACTTTTTTGTTTTTACACGCTTGAAACTTTGCAATGGAGGACAGATGACAAGTGGAGTTCCTCCTATCTAGTTGCCTCTCTGACCTCATTGCCCACTTCAGTTCCTTTCATCTGCTGTAGCAAACCGAGCTCCAGGTGGAGAGCACAAAAAGTGAGGGGGAGTGAAATGATGTCAAAACAAGGAAAGAACAAAGTGGCTGGGAGGAGTTCCACTGCGCTTTCTCCAACTGCTTTTTGGACTCTCAAAATGATAATTTGGTACTCATGGGCACACCATTTTCATTTCAAACCATATAATTTTATATTTTTTATTCTTTGAATTTAAAGTAATAAATAGGAAACTGATGCCACAAAATAAGCCACTCTTCTCTAATATTGTATTTGTGCAAAATATAAAATAAAAAAAAAGATCCAATACTTTGTTAGGAATCTTTCCACTTGCCCAGGAAAGAGAGACAGAGACTGAGACAGACACACACACACACAGATAGAGAGAGAGAGAGAGGGAGGGAGGGAGGGAGAGAGAGAGAGAGAGAGAGAGAGAGAGAGGGAAGGTACAGGTAGTCCTCAACATATGACTACAATAGAGCCACAAATTTTTGTTGCTAAGTGAGATGGTCAAATGAAATTTGACCCATTTTGCCATAGTATTTTAAGCAAAGCATTGCAGTTGTTAAGTTAGTAACATGGTTGTTAAATGAATCTGATTTCCCCACTGGTTTCCCAAGGGCACAAATGGTGATCACATATCCTTGGGACACTGCAACCATCATAAATATGAACCAGTTGCCAAGCATCTAGAATTTTGATTAAGTGACCATGAGGATGCTGCAACGTTTGTAGGTGTGAAAAATCATCATACGCCACTTGTTTCAGTGTAGTTCTAACTTCCAATGGTCACTAAGTGAATTGCTTTAAATTGAGGACTCCCCGTATTGTGAAATGGTAGAGAACATCCTGGGGAAGTAGATGTGACAAGGAGCAACCTCTCTGGTCTAACTGGAAGGACTCTGCACATGCCTCTCCTCACCAGTCATTTTGTGACAGTTCTCATGGTGTCCACTAGCCCCCAAAGGTTTACATCTCCAGACATATCCAGCTGCTACCATAAGACAAAGGGATGGGGTGGGTCAGTGGCTAAGACGCTGAGCTTGTTGATCAGAAAGGTCGGCAGTTCAGCGGTTCGAATCCCTAGCACCATGTAATGGAGTGAGCTCCCGTTACTTGTCCCAGCTTCTGCCAACCTAGCAGTTCGAAAGCATGTAAAAATGCAAGTAGAAAAATAGGAACCACCTTTGGTGGGAAAGTAACAGCGTTCCATGCGCCTTCAGCATTTAGTCATGCCGGCCACATGTCTTCGGACAGCACTGGCTCTTTGGCTTTGAAACAGAGATGTGCACCACCCCTTAGAGTCAGGAACAACTAGCACATATGTGTGAGGGGAACCTTTACCTTACCATAAGACATGTCACTCTATTCTTTAATTTATTAATTTTTAAAAGTTTTTTTATTTATACAATCATATCATATTTGCAGCACATTTTACATCTTTTACATATCCATTGTGTTTCCTTTATCCACACACTGTATATCTTATATAACTATATCCAAATCTATATGCATATTTTATACCTCTTATTTCGTACATGCTATATACATTTGATCCTCTCGTATTTCTTATATCATCTACAATCTATCTTGTATTTCCCCCTCTTATTGATTCTGCGGTTTTGTATTTGTTCTGTAGTTTCTTGATCTTTCTTCTCCTCTTAGTTACTATCCTGTTTTTCCCCCTCTTTCCTCTATTCTTTAATTTAAACAGCCCCGTAAAAAGTGATGAATGATAAACTGGATTTTTTGGGATTTAATAGAGAAGTGGTAATATACATGAAGAAAAGTCCACATTCAATCCCTGCCATTTCTATGCCTGAAATCTTGAACAGCCATTCCAGTTGGTGCAGCTTAAAAAACCACTAGTCTGGTTTAGTATTAGGCAACTCTCTATTTTTCTAAACTGTCAGGAAACATACCCTGATTCAGAAACATGTTGATACTATGCTGAACTCTCCAATTAAAGCAGATTAGAAATGAATGTGTGAAATTCTAGTTGTTAGATCAATAAACCAATAAATAAACAGACAGGCAGGCAGAATTGATAATGTTCTTCAAGGTTCTTATCAAGAACCATCCAATTATTAGGCATTCCAAAAAGAGCTGTAAACATTTTAGGCATACTTTTTAGATCAAATGAAATCTTCTTTTCCTTGGAGCACTTTTATTTATTTATTCATATTTACACATAATGCTCCAGTCAAGAAACTTTGGGCAATTTACATTCTGCTTATAATAACATTAAAAACCATATAAATAACAAACATCAGGCAGTAGCAAAGACCCAGGATATACTCCTTCAATAACAGTAAAAGAGACCTATACTTTTGGGAGTCATTCTTCGTTCCATCTTTTCCCCAGCCGGCCACCTGAAGAGCCAGAGACATCAAAACTTTTCATACGCTTAATATGTGGAATGAGAAATAAGATTCTAAAGAACATAGAGTATCATCAAGAAGACATAAGAAAGTGATTCCTTAGCTGAGGAACCATGATCTCTCTTCCTCCTGTTATCACACACACAAATGCTACTTTAAGACAGCCAGACTTTAAGTGTTACATGGTTCAAAGGTGACAACCAGCACCTTAAATTGCATCCATAAACTACTTGGTAGCCTACAATGCTCTCACAATGGAGATGTTACATGGGCAAATTTCAGTGTACCCATGTACTATCAAACATTCTGCATTCTGAACTTTCTACATGTTCTCCAAGGGCATGCCCATAAACCATACATTAGTTTCTATACTAATACTTAAAAACAGTAGAGGGAACCAGACTGAAAGATTCAATGATGGAAATACATTATTTTGTTCAGGTGGCAGCACTAAGCTGATGTTGACTAATCTTTTTTTTAAGTTAAGTACGATCTATCCTAGTTAGTTCTTAGATAAAAAATAAACATGATTTTTTTAACTGATAATAGCAATAGCAATAGCAGTTAGACTTATATACCGCTTCATAGGGCTTTCAGCCCTCTCTAAGCAGTTTACAGAGTCAGCATATCGCCCCCACAGTCTGGGTCCTCATTTCACCCACCTCGGAAGGATGGAAGGCTGAGTCAACCTTGAGCCGGTGAGATTAGAACCGCTGAACTGCAGATAACAGTCAGCTGAAGTGGCCTGCAGTACTGCACCCTAACCACTGTGCCACCTCGGCTCTTAACCACCATACATATTATTTACATTTCCAGTAAAGATTCAAAATACCTTTATTCCGTCCAGGGCTGTCAAACTCTCAGCCCACAGCCCAGATGCATCATGCACTGGCCACGCCCTTGCCCGGTTTAGCGAAGGGGGGGAAGTCCCAATGCATCACATGCTGCCCTGATGATGTGAGTTTGACACCCCTGGTCTAGACAATTTCTATGGTGACAGATACCAATATTTTATTTTATAAACATTCTCTTTAAGGCTAGAACATAGTGTAAATCTTTTGAATCACATATGGATCCATTTGTATATTGTAACCAGATTTTTAGCCCATTTGCTCATACATTCGCTTGTTCTTCTTCTGTCTTATATTTCAACAAAGTTTGTATGTTTTAGCAATAACATATTCATCATTTTTACATAATTCCATTTCAAATTCAATCTTGCATCGTTCAACACCATAAAACCTTTTGTCCACGTTAAATGTTTCTGAAAATTATTCAGAAGAAACCATTGACAAGAATATCCTTCTGTTGTCAAATCTTCTCTTGACTTTAATTTTACAATCCCCATTAGAAAATTCTAATACATCGCAATGAATTAACCATTTATGTTTACTTATCATTTCTCATCTATAAAATGCTTCCTGTGCTGCTGACAGCCACAAAAATGTTTTTTGGGCACAACCTAGATTTATATTTATTCCATATTGTAAGAACGGCCTGCCTTACATAATGATTTTTGAAATCTACATTTGTCATACCATGGATATTCATGCCATCCAAATCTCAGATCATGTCCTCCTAATTCCAATAACTTTAACGACACCCATTTTTATCCAACCATCCAGAAGGCTGCAAAATAGAATTTCAAATTAGTAGATCCAATCCTCCTTTTTCCTCTGCTTCTTGTAATACTCTATATTTATCTCAGATTTTATCCACTGCCATACAAATTTAGATATATCTTTCTGCCATTGTTTAAATGGTACATCAGTTGTCAAAACAGGTATTGTCTGAAACAAAAATAACATTCTAGGTAAAACATTCATTTTAATCACAGAAATTCTCTTCGACAATGACAATTGTATTTTATCCTTTATTAACATATCGCTTCTAACTTCATTCCATGTCTTAACAGAGTTATTTTGAAATAACATACAATTAATATTTGTCAGTCATGCCCAAGTATTTTACCTTCTTCTCAATCTTAAAATCCATTTTTTTTTCATCAGATGTGTTTGATCTAGTGTCTTTATATCATTATCTGGTATATTATTTTTGTTAACAGCTACGTCTTATTTGCTAGTCTTGAAACCTGATAGTGACCCAAATTCTCCAAATTATTTTTATTTACTCATTAAAGGTTTGGTTCCCTTTAAAGAGTCTATGAAAACTAAAACCAAGTCATCTTCAAAAGCTAACTCATGTCTCTTTTTTAAATCTTTGAACCAGTGATGAAATCTACAAAATTTTCCTACCAGGTCTGTGGGCGTGGCTTGGTGGGGTCATGTGACTGGATGGGCATGGCTATGTAGTCATGTAACGGGGGGGGGGGGATCAAAAGACAGAAACTCACTTTAACAATGTCCTGCTGAAGCAAGGGGTTGGACTAGATGATCTCCAGGTCCCTTCCAGCCCTGGATTGCTGTGCTCTTTCAAGGTATCTGTCAGGCATGGCTCCTTCAGTAACTAAGAAAGAAAGCTCTCAACTCCATTGTTTAGGAATTAAAAGTACTTTTACTAGTTATGAAATAGACAGCAGCAAAGTAAAGCAAGGTCTGAGTCAGAAAAGTGCAAAATCATACATATCAAACATTTGCCCAACCCCCTTCTCCCAACAACCCCCACTCCATTGCCAATCTGCAACTCCCGTAGGTGTCATGTGGGTTGCATCTCCAAGAAGCATCATCAGGTTGGTATGCAGGACGGTTGGCCTTGACCAGGTCCAAACATCGGCCATCAGCATGCACAGAAGATGGTGAGAACAAAACTCCCTTCTTTACTATCCCTCCTGTACCAGTTAGTCCCATCCCAAATACCATGTTCAGCTGTTTCCATGGCAGCCGAAAGCAAGTAAGCAAAGCAGAGGGTAACAGTATCCTCTGAAGCTGCATCTACTGCCATGTTTATGGTCCTTCCTCCCTCTCCTTTTTCTGTCTGTGATCACAAAGTTTTCTGAACCATTTCCCCGTTTCTAAGTCTCTACTCCAATATTACAGTTATGAATACCTTCCATATTCCTTCATATTTCTCTCTGACTTATGTATGTTATTATTACATCTCTGAAATAATTTGTAAACTTTGAGTGATTCATGCCTGGGAATCATTACATTCAACTAATGTGGTGAAGCCCCCCCCCCCCTTTTTAGCTCAGTATGACACAGATAATTGACATTGCCAGCATTCCTGCTCAATTAAGTGTAGCGTCTAAACTTTGCAAGCATCCTTTTACTGATTACTATTCCTATTAAAGGGAAACCAAGAAGCATACAAAAAGTGTAATGCAACTACAAAAAAAAATAAACTTGATTTTAGAGTACGTTAAAAAGAACTATAATTTCCAAATCATGAGAAGTAATGGTTCCACTTCATTTTGCATGAGTCACTTCTAAGTACCGTGTTTGAAAGAGGATGTAACCAGAAGAGGTTCAGAGTAGGGCAAAAAAAGGACCGCAATAATAGTTATGGAACACCAGCACTGTGTGGAACAGGTGATGGGAGAGATTTGTGCTTTTCCTGAGAAAACTGATTTTCTAAAGCATTTAAAGAGTTTCATACAGAAAAGTGGAAGATTTGTTTGGCAATTTAATCTTGGAACAAATCACTGGAAAGAAGATTCCAATGTCTTCAAGTATAAACTGGACATACATCTCTTGGCCATGTTGCAACTCAGCCTTCCCCAAACTGGTCCCCTCCAAAACACATTAGGATTGCAACTCCCACTATTCTTCTGAACCAACACTCTTGGCAACAAATTGGGGGGAGGGGCTGCCCTAGTTATGAATTTTCGGCATCAGTAAGGGACTTGGATTAGATCAGGGGTGAAATTCAGGAGGTTCTGGCAGGTTCTGGAGAACCAGTAGCGGAAATTTTGAGTAGTTTGGAGAACCGGCATATACCACCTCTGGTTGGCCCCAGAAGTGGGGTGGGAATGGAGATTTTGCAATGTCCTTATCCTGTCATGCCCACCAAGCCACACCCACAGAACCATTAGTAAAAAAAAAATTGAATTTCACCACTGGATTAGATGATATACATCTTTCCCTTCTAGCAGGGTAACTCTATAATGTCTCTAGCAGAAGTCCTTAGCTCTATGATATTTCAAAAGTGATGAGGTAGACTCTAGGCTAAAACTAAGTATCAGTCAGCAAACAGCTATATTTGTAAAATTGTATTATTTGGTTCAATGAAATGCTCTTTGTGTAAAGATTGAGAAATCTCTTTCTCATTTTCCGTTTCCTCTTCATGGTGTGCCACTACTACAAATAAAAAGCTAATGCATTACCAAAGTAGAAAAGAAAGAAAGGAAACTGATAATCATCTCAACATACTGGTTTCAAAATCAAAAATATTTCTAATGTGAATGCTACCTCTTGGGAGCCTGAGTCATCTGCTGCTATGTTTTTGGATGCTTGTTTTTCTTTGTTGCTCTATTCTTGATATTTGGCATGTCATTACCCCTCAGTTAATGAAAAATGCCTTCTGAAAAGCAAAGCCCTTAAAAACCTATGAAATACCATAAAGGTGCATGACTGAAACCTCCATAACCTACTCTAGTTACTTCCTGAAAATCACAGGAGTCTAATAGGAAGTTGGTGGCTTTGATTTTGGTGCTGTAATAATAAGATATCAGCAATTACGATGGAAGAAACTAAGATGATCCAAGTGTAATTGTCAGCTCCATACAATACCCATCTCTCTACATGCAAAGCAAATGCATGATGCATCCAAAAATCAATAGAGATACTGTCAGGCACAAGGAATTAGAATGACACCATGAGCTGATCAAAGTTA
Source organism: Thamnophis sirtalis (assembly GCF_051295495.1). Taxonomy (NCBI): domain Eukaryota; kingdom Metazoa; phylum Chordata; class Lepidosauria; order Squamata; family Natricidae; genus Thamnophis; species Thamnophis sirtalis. Next base: position 134,054,009 of record NW_028261385.1, on the reverse strand, counting down.
CTTTTTCATTGTTGCACGCCTATTTACAAGAATCTCGTCAGTCAGACTCCATTCTCTTGGGAACAGTGAAATAAAGCTTCAGGGATTCTGGGGAGGTAAGATTTGTGCTGTTTCCTGCTGTGCAAGTACTCTAAAGCTTAGCCTCCTTTTCACACCTCCCCACTCTAGTTAAAGATTCCACCGTAGATACCAAGGTATTTGACAAAAACCAAATTTCTGACAGATTCCTCCTGCTTCTGCTGAATAGTAAGTAGTATGAGCCAGTTTGGAGTAGCAGTGAAGGTGAAGACTGAGTACTAGTCCCAACTCAGGCATAAAAGATGGCTGGGTGACTTTGGGCCAGTCACTCTCAACCCAACTCACTTCACAGGGTTGTCGTTGGAGGCAAAAATAGGAAGAGAAAGGAAGGAGTATTAGATATGTTTGCAAACATGAATAATTTATAAACATTAATAAAGGCAGGAAAGAGATTAGTTGATAAATAGATACCATATTTTTGGACTATAAGACGCACTGGAATATAAGACGCACCATGATTTTGAGGAGGTAAATTTTTTAAAAAAGTTTTTGTACTCTGCAGGCCTCCCAAACTCTTTGCAGACCTTGTTTTTTGCACACACAAAAACAAAAAACAAAAAAAAAGGAATGTAGAGTTTTGGAAGGCTTGTTGAGTGCTCCTTGGGGTTGGGGGGGGAGGGGGCAAAACCGAGCAAAAATGGTCTGTTTTTTGCTCGTTTTGCCCTCCCCAGTCTCAGGAGCACTTTGCAGGCCTCCCAAACCCTCTTCATGGCCATTTTTGCAAAAGGGGTGGGGTTTCAGTAGTCCAAAAATACTTATTCGGTGTATAAGATGCACCCAGATTTTCACCCTCTTTTTGGGGGGGAGGTTGCATCTTATACTCCAAAAAATATGATTGATAGATAGATAGATAGATGGATGGATGGATGGATGGATGGATGGATGGATGGATGGATGGATGATAGATAGATAGATAGATAGATAGATAGATAGATAGATAGATAGATAGATAGATAGATAATTATATACAGTAAATAAGAACATTTCCAGGTTTTGTACATTCTATCACAGTAAAAAATCAAAGTGCTTTCAGATGTGGTCATTTGGGTGAAATCACACTACCTCATTTGTGGAATTTTACTGGAGGTAAAGTCCAGACAGACATTTTCCACATGTAGTCCTTTTATGTTTTCCCACTACTTGCTTCCCACATTTTTCTTACCAAGCAGAAATGCATTAAAGAACAAAGTAAAATGGTGGGGCCGTACCTTATGATTCATCGTGCCAGGGACCCCTTCTCTATCATCAGCTATTTTGTCTGCCATCCTGAACAAAAGCAGTCCTCAATTTCCGTGGATGGGATGGGCTTTTCAGTTTTCTCTGTGAAAATGAAAACCTAGATCCATTCCATAGAAGAGGCATTGTGTTTGAAATCAAGCATCTTCCCATCATGTTATTTAGCTAATTTCAATGTTGAAAGAGTCCCTGCTCCGTCTGGCCTTCAAGAAGCACTATTATTTTACCTCCCTGGCAATCATTTCCAATTGTTTAACTAACGCAGCCATCTGCCTAACATTTTTGACATATAAATGGTTATTACTCTGATAATTTTCTCTGATACATAAGAGCTTTATAAATGTTCTTTGAGGCTAATTCTGACGTATCATTTCATCTTTGTTAATTAATATTGAAAGTCATCCTAGGGTCAGGTTGTTCAGAGCATTCAGGCTAACAAAAATGCTGCTTCATCTGAAGACATTCAAGTTATTATTCTCCACACACGCTCCAGCCATGGCGAACTATGCAGCCTCCTAGCCTGAAGCAGGGAAAATAATCAAAGAAACCCTGCCATCTTTTTAAAAAATTAAAAATTAAGAAGCT